>NC_071271.1:15130074-15430074 GCF_023375685.1 Ictalurus furcatus
ATCTTAAGCATGAAGTAAGACAGTCACATCACTGCAAATCGCATTTTGAGCCAATGGATGTGCGCAAGAAGTAGGCTGCACGCGAAGCGCATGATTTACCAGGAAAAGCGTGAATGAGTACACTAATTGTTTATTCGCCCAAATATCGGAGTAAATTTCCCCAATTTTGGCAGGCAAGACCACAATTTTGCCCACACTAGAGGCTTTGTTCATACTGGCCCTGGTTTGAAGTTTAGCAGGCTAACTTTCTTATAACCTACTATGGCTGCAAGGTTATGGCCAAAATGATAATCATGATTATTTTGATCAATACTTAGATCATGATTATTAATTGAATTTAGTGACAACATATTTTTATTGCACTTTCACATCTAAATAAACAGACCGCTGCTTTCACCTCCATGTTGTTCTACATTTCTGCTAATGTACAAATCTGTGCATCAAATTAGACTGGTCCTTAAAGTGCATCATCTCGTAGAAGCAAAATATAAATAAAATTGTACCCAAAATATAGCATAAGTAAAAATAAAAATACCATCAACCAAGTGAAAATATGCAATCCAATATAACAATATGCAACCAAATGAAAAGATTTCAGGCCTATGCAGAAAAGGCAATAACAGTGTTTACAGGAGGAGAGACGCAGCCAAATCACCCAATAGAGCGGTGCAGGGATGACGTCATTGGATTGACAAAAACCCAATAGGATTTTCCCATAGGCTTTAGGATTATTGTAAAAAAAAAAAAAAAAAAAAAAAAAAAGCACTGTGGTCAACAAAAGTTTACAATACTAACACATTTTGTCCATCAAGATTTTCACAAAGGAACACAACGTTTATGAATTTTGAAGCCTAAAAACAATCGCCAGAAATAAACAGCTAACCATATTATTATTATTATTATAAACGAACTACACCACGGTCGCTTGACTTTAATGTCACAATCACCAAGCTTCCGATAACTTTTCCAAACTTGATTTAATACATTTTGCATAATGCGGATTTACTCTGTGGATGAATCTTCATCCACTGTTTTTTTGGGGAATTGTGCACAGCATACCCGAACCAGTTTATCTGCAAAGTTTTTTCCTGTTCGGCGTGATGACGTTTAATGTCCTGACAACGTCTGTAGTCCCATTTAGCAACATGTTAGTGTCATGATTTCCCCTTGCGCAAGCGCTGGAGCTCGCATCGTGCGCTGAAGTGTTAAAATGCTAACTCGTTTCCAGGTTTTGGCGTACAAAATGACGTCATCCCTGCACCACTCTGGTGACTGGCTGTAAGTTTAGAAAGCGCTTGATTTGATATGCAGCGGAATTTTCTATGAGTGGTGGACAAAATTTAAACGTCATTATCGCAGTCGATCATGTTCATGTAATCGTGGGCAGTCAAAATCATAATTGAGCTCAATATTCGATTAATTGTGCAGTCCTATAACCTACTATAAATTTGTTTGCTTCATATCCCACAGACAGTTGCGTGTAAATCCATCTTTCAGTCTTCAGCATTTCTCAGTATTTCTGATGTATCTGATTTTAAAGATGTGACCCCCACACATGATCCACCTATTACACATTAACATGTCATAACCTAATTCTGAGGTTAAGCCTAACCCTTTGTATGCGAGTCCCATTTTACAGCCACACTGAGGCATTTGAAGAGCTACCCTTACCTGAATTACTGCTTATCATAATTGTTTGCAAAATGATGGAAACAATGCTCGAAATATGTATTGTTGACATTTAAAAGTGACTCAGATGAAAAATATTTATAGAGACTTCAAAACAAATCGACTGGTTAATGAATCAGAATTTAATTTAAACCTTACGGTCTCAGTTTAAATCACTATCAAGCATTATTTGCATTCTAAACTAATGATAGGACCTCTTTTAGAGAACATAACTGAATCACAGAGAGACACTGTAGAGCAGTGCAAGAAAGTAAAATGGCGTCATTTTGTAACATCTCCTTCATATACAGGGATTGTTCCTCTTGGGTAGCCAGCCATCTCTACTCCTTTCCAGCTCTGAAAAGTGATAACAGGTCTTTCCAACTTAAGTATTGTTGGAAAGCTAAAGGAAACAGTTACTAATGAATTTGTGTGATTCCATCATTTTGTTCAGTGTTAAGCAGTTGGTTATGAAGTGTTTTCAGAGGAAAATACATCTGGTATAATTTGGACATGCAAAATAAAAACTACTGGAATGTCTTATCTCTTGGTAGTGTACATGTCAGAGGAATGCGTGTGCATCCTTAAATGAGAGGTGTATGTACTAAAGCTGGCGTGTGTATCTGCCTTGCTGTATTGAACATGAATGAGAGACTGTGTTGCGGGGGGGTGATTTTGTGTTCCTGATGGTATGTCAAGAATAGTAACATGCTACAAATTTCACCTGGCCATCATCCAGTTCTGCTAGTCGGGTGAGAAGAGCCTGTTGCTATAGGCAACAGCACAGGACACATCGATTGCCATTCTCAATAAAGAATAGGACTGCAATCTCACCCTTCCTCCACTTTCTGTTTCAGAGAGAAATTCCTCTGCAGATGCAGTATTTCCCAACTGAGGGCCACATTGACAAGATGTACTTCCCCTACTATGGCAAGAAAGCACATGTGAGTATCATAACAGAATTAAAAATGCCAATGCTGGAATGGAAATTAGCCCTGTTAACTGTAATGAGGGTAATATCCGTAATTCTACAGCAGAATTTTCCTACCACTAGATCAGGAATGGTCACACTACAGCCAGCAGGTCAGACTTTTAGGACCCTTAAGTGAAAAGTAAATTTCTCAATATTTACAATTTTCATATTTTATTATTTCCTTGTTGTCATTTAATTTCATTGTTCATATGCTGTATTGCACAAAAAAACAACAGTTTCATTCTGGAGGAAATTGGAAGAATTGCTATTGTGTATACTATATACAAATATACAATATTATGAGAAAACCTGTGTCAAGTTGTCAGTAAATGCAGGGTTCAATAAAGAACGAACTGTGTCGTTACTTTTTTACTTTTAAAGCTGTCTCACTCTGCATTTTTCTATCCAACATGCTAACTATATCAGCAATGTGTCGCCTGAGGATTAGGCTAATAGACTTCTAGACTAGAGCTAGTTTACAGGCTCTGAAAGTTTTCTTTTTGGGACTTTCTACCATCCCCTGTTTGTCTTAACCATTTACAATATACCCAAGTATAATATCTGTGATATTTATCAGTACTCACATGCAAGATACCTGGAAACATGGTGGTGTTAAATCGCCAGTCAAAGATACCATCCAAATCCTCAAACTACCATTTAAAAAAACTTTTGTTGTTTTTGCATTCCCCATATTTTCTTTTGCAGACTAAATATGTGCAGCCACTGGTGGCTGTGAAGCTGCAGCTACACGAGCAGGATTATAACACACCCCTGACCATCGAGTGTAAGGTGGAGGGCTCCGACCTGCGCAACAACGACGAACGTGACAAGTTCCTGGGTCGAATCACGTTCCGCGTCCATGTGACCAAGTAGCTTGGATTGCTCACTGGAGCTGCACGATGTCCATCACTCGCATCCCAGTCCCCCTACCCGTTCTCCTTACACACACTTGCGTGAGGTAGCCCCTCGCTCCTCCCATGTCACACTACCTTCTGAACACCTTAAGGGAGCTTGACATTTATCTGTACTGTACTCTGAAGGTAGGTTCAGAATGGTGCAATGGGCTGCTCATATAGCAATGTGTGTGTGTGTGTGTGTGTGTGTGTGTGTGTGTGTGTGTTATTTATATATATATATATATATATATATATATATATATATATATATATATATATAATATAATATAATATAATATAATATAATATATTTAGATTTCAAATTAACACCTTTTCCCTTCTACCCACAAACCCCTTCACTGGAAAGATTAATACAAGTAAGTGCACATTCAGTCGCCTTCAAACCATCTCTGTAAGACACAATGCTAGTGACATCGTGCAGGAAGCAGGGACCTGTAAATAGACGTGTCGGAGCATAGAGTTGTATGTCTATTCCCTCTTATAGTGCTGTGCAGCCTGCTGTGTGTGTGAGTGAGTGAGAGAGAGAGAGACAGAGAGTGTATGTATGTATGTGTATGCGAGTGCCATAATGTGAAGTCTATATGTATATATTTAATGGATTTTAGACACCTTTTTTTTCTGTATCATCACTCTCACTATGTCTGACTGCTGTAAGTAATCAAGGTTATGATATTATATATGTAATAAGAATTGTAATTTAAGATTTTGGAGAAAGAAAATGTTATTAAGTGGGGGTGGGGTGGGACACCCAAAAAAAAAGTCTATCCACCTCGTTTTTCGAATCCATCCTCCGTTCAAGGGAAGTGATTTTTTAAAACCTCTGCAGAAACTGTACTTTGTGCAGATGCCTTAAGATCTGTATGGAAACAACTTCAAATAAAGGAGATTTTAAACATGGACACAGTTTGCAAGTGATTAGTTCATTACAGACTTTTGAGTTTGGTGTCTTGCCCATAGGTGGCACCAGAAAGCTCAACTCATGGGTTGCCAGGTCTTCATGACAAAGGCAGTTCCATTGGCTTCCAAAATGTTTGCTCAGCATTATAAGTCCAACACCATGACCATCACTGCAGTAGTAAAATCGTTTCTTTAAATAATCCTTCTACCAATTTAGACTAGCCATAAAAATAAATAGACCAGTTCACTTAAATACAATGTAATGTATTCATGTTATATTGTACAAAGCTAGTGTTTTGTTTTAGATTCTGAGAAGTAACTAATTTTTGATGATTAATATATTTTAATTTATCTATTCATTCATCTTCTGTAACTGCTGTTTCCTGGTCATGGTTGTGATGGATCCAGACCCTGTTCTGGGAACACTGGGTGCAGGCATGACTACACCCTGTATGGGATGTCTGTCCATCACATGCATTCAGGGACAATGTAGAAGAAGAAAGCTCTATTTGTCACATATACATTATAGCATGTTATAGCAATTTTTTCCCCCACATACCAGCATGTTAAGAAGTTGGGGTCAGAGTTCAGGATCAGCCATGATGCAGTTCCCCTGGAGCAGAGAGGGTTAAGGGCTTAAGATTTCTCAAGGGCCCAACAGTGGCAGCTTGATGGTGCTGGGGCTAGAGTAGCCAATTCACCTACTGTCATGTTTTTGGTAGGTGGGAGGAAACGGGAGAACTCGCACAGAAATGGGGAGAAAGTGCAAAATCCTGCAAAGACCTGAGCTCAGGATTGAACCAAGGACCCTGAAGCTATGAAGTGGCAACGCTACCCACTTTGCCACCTTGCTACTCTTAAGCAGATAATATCGATATAATTAGTCTAATGTATGCAAAACATAAGAAGTACAGTAGTGACCAAGTCCTGAGAAAAGAAATGTATCTGGAAACAGACTCTGCAGGTTTTTAGCCAACCACATTAGAAAATATAAAATGTTACCCCCTAGATGTTGTGTGTAGACCAAGTTGTGTTTTGTTTCACAATGTGGAAATTATTTTCAAACTTTTATTTTAATTTGAATAATTTTACCAAGGTGATTTTAGTTTTATTTATTTTCTTAATTATTGGAATTTTCCATAATTTCAGTAACAGAAATACAAAGACTAGGCTCAGTCCATGAGCAGATACTTAAAAGTAATATACAACAATATTAGCAGTTCCTTTCTATGCCAGAATGTGAGCTCACCTTCAGTGTGCGTCAAACATGCCTATGTAAACACAGCAGCCCTCCAAAAACTAACAAAAGGGAAATGTACTAAGATGATCTGTTTACTATGAATCTTTTCCTGCAAACTTTCTATTTGATTTACTATTAATCAAAAACATTCCAAAGCATTTGTTAAAGCATGTCCTGTATTTCAATGGCTTTCTATTCTTGTAGGTCTTTTAGGGTATTGTGATATAATTGAATGTGAGCAAAAACAAACAAAACTAGTGAGCACTAGGTGGTGAAACTCTAAAATGTACCAATAAATAAGTAAAATAACATCCACACTGTACATTTAGAGATTACATGTAATGTGTTTTTTTTTTAAAACAACCCCATATTCAGTTCTGTGATGCCAAAAACAAGGCTTAAGGAAATGCTTTATCATGTGCAGTGTTTGAAATTCCCTTTTAGTTTGTAATTTGCTTTTAGTCATTTAATCTCACTTTCCTCTGATAATAAGAACATTAGTGCAGAGTCAGGAGTTTACACTGCTATGCAATCAGTGGCTGATACAGTTACAATCACTGAAGGTGACCCATGTTATGAGGTTCAGGTAACATTTAGTAGTGTTGTGATAAACTGAATCAGAGTAGCACTAAAACCTTTAGCTGGGGCTTTGTTGAAAACAAGGTGAGAGCAACTCTTATCCGAAAGGCTTGTTTGCTTAAAACTTCATTCCATATACAGAAAAGAGCCTAGCTACTTTGAGGAACGCCACCAAACACACTGGAAATTAAAAAAAAAAAAAAAAAAAAAAAAAAACCTCAGCCATAAACACAGCCATGCTGAACTAGAGTGAACCTCAAGTTTGAGCTCTTTTAAACCCTTGGTATTCAAGGGCAGTTTAGGACATCTCTGTGTCCGATGGCCAGACGCAGCAGTCTAGAGTCACTAGAGGAGCAACTGCGCTGCCCTGTGTGTCTGGAGGTCTTCTCTGAGCCGCTCATGCTGCAGTGTGGCCACTCGTACTGCCGTGGCTGTGTGCGGTCTATAGACATGGATCCTCTGGGGCAGCTCCAGTGTCCTGTATGTCGCTGTGCCGTGGATGGGGACAGCCCTCCACCTAATGTGGCGCTGGCACGCATTGTGGACGCCCTACGGGAGATCAATGAACCAGGACAAGGCCCTCCAGAGACATGCAACCAACACCATAACCCCCTGAGTCTGTACTGTGAGGAAGATCAGACGCTGATCTGCGGACTGTGTGGTAGCATTGGAAGCCACAGAGCACACAAGGTCACCCCAATCAGCAGCGTCTACAGCCGAATGAAGGTAAAATAACAATGAGAATTACAGTTAATTGGAATGGCAACCATATTTTGCTAGATTTTTTTTATCTATTATTATCTTATTTGATACAATCAGTTATACACATACTGCAGTATATTGGCTGAATAATTTTCAGTAATAAGTTATCCAGGAAATTCCAGAAGTTCAACACCAATTGTGAATACATGAGGTAAGAGGATGTTAAATATATTTCCAAATTTTGCACTTTATATACAGTGGGGAAAGAATTGCAACCCCCACTGCTTCTGCAGGAGATGTACGTCTATATTAAAGATGAAACACTGTACAGAGCATAAGGCTAAATTAACAGAAAAATAATCCAAAGAAAGAACTCAAAGTATTACTATAACCCTCTTGAGCTCCAGATCTATTTTTGAAAAATATTACAACTGGGAACATCCAAAAGCTGCTCAGAGGATAGCAAAAAGGTAGTTTGGAGGTTATTATTAAGTAAATGTTTGGTGTACAATTTATTTTTTTTAAAAAATAAAAAATACATGAAGTATGTGCAATTAACTTAAAAAAAAAAAAAAATTATTTTTACTTCTACATCTTTGAAACCTAAAACACCTAATATCTTTTTAGTTAAAATAATTTTGGTATCGGTCATTAAAGTACATTTAAAAAAAAAAAAAAAAAAAGCTGTATCTGTACATTAAAGATAAAACCTTTACAGGGATTCACATTTGTCTTTGTAAAACCTACAAACATATTTGTTGCTTGTGTGCTGAGAAATAATATGAAACCGACTTCAATAAATGTAGTGAGGATTCATTGTTTCTGCTGTAATTGGATTTTCAAGGACACAGTTGAATTTCCTCTTATAATCAGTCTGCATCAAAAATACACCACAGAACACAAATGCTGGAATAAGAATATTCCTGTTATTTTCACATGGGGGGAAAAAAAGAAAAGTAATGAAAGTAAGCATGCAGCAAAGTGCATTGGAGCATTGTGCTTTTCATCTTTCCTCAGGAGGACATTTCCTGTCTGATGACTAACTTTCAGACACAGAAGAGGAAGCTGGAGGAGCAGATTTGTAAAATGGCCTACAACAAGTCTCGCATTACAGTGAGTTAACTCCATTAATCAGGGTTAGGTTTAGAACTTTCTGAATAATGACACGTGATTTCAAAACAGATGACTATATGATTTTTTTTAACCTAAAAACAATTTCTGGGTTGTGTGTAGAATGAGTCGGATGTGCTGAAATGGGTGGTCCGGAAGGAGTTTGGAGAGTTGCGACACTGTGTGGAGCTCGAGGAGGCCAGCTTCATGCAAAAGGTGGAGAACACTGCCTCTACTCTCATCGCCTCCATCCAGACCCAGGCTGATCACATGAGCCAACTGCTGGCCAAGTTCCAGGAGGCTGAAGGCACACTGGAAGCCCTGAGCAATGAGGGCCATCTGGACTTCATCACTGTGAGTGTTTTTATAAAACTGGCCATGGAGCAGTTCATAACAATCACAAAAAATGTAACAGTATCACTAATGCTCTTATTCACTATTACATCTCATGTAATATTATACTCTATATAGTCTGTGTAAGCTTTATAATATCGACATCCTTATAAAGTGTCTTTACACAATGAACTAATTCAGGCATACCTCTTCAAAGCTTATGGATATTATGTACAAGACAGATACACTATAACTAAGATGAGGAAATGTGGAGTGGTAGTTTAGGAGTTAATATTTAAGAGGTATCATGTTATCTCCTACACAACACATTATTTCACCAAATACTGATAAGACAATAGAAGCCCTAATCTAACATTTGCAGCAAAAAAAAAAACTTTTAAAAGTAATTATGTAAAAGATGAAATAAGGGTTTTAAATTTATTTTTAAGTTAATGTATTTAAAGTTTAATTTGGCATTTTATACTTTATTAAATATGTAGACTATTTGACACTATACAATTTTTAAACATCTCTTTTTCTGTAAACACCTTTATTATATGGGGGGAAATGTAATATTAATGCATTTAATAATTTTTGCTAAATTAACTACCTTCAGAAACGCATCAAGACACATCTTGTCTTGGACCAACTTGTATTTATCTGTTTTTCATTTCAGAAATATGGATCTATTGCTCCAAGGTAAGCAACATTTTCATTTAAATCTGTATGATTTTTAATAAACTTTCTCAGTAATAACACTGAATTTGAAAAAGAAAAACAAAATGTACTAAAACAATCATTGAACAGGAAGTGGATTGAGTATGTATTTTATTGTGGCTTCTCTGCAGTGATCAAAGAAATATCTTTGCTACTCTCAGAGCTGTGTGTGATGTTTCAGGTTTAGAGAGAGCCAGCAGAGAGAACAGAGGAAGGAGAGGACCTACAGCTCCATCAGCTTTAACCCAGGCTTTAATCACAGTGACATCAAAATGACTGTGTGGAAGAGATTACACAGGAGAGTTTTACCAGGTAAAAGAGTGGATTCAGTCAATGTTGCATGTAGAGCCAAGTTAAAATTCTTATGAATATTTTCTTATGTACATTGATGCTCATATTTTGGATATAATTATAGCTGTCTGAAACAATAACACAATATACACTCACTGACCACTTTAATAGGAACACCCTCCTCATACACCTGCATGTTTGTTTATGCAATTATCCAATCAGTCAATCAAGTGGCAGCAGTACAGTGCTTAAAATCATGCAGAAGTACAGTTCCCTCCGCTAATATTGGTACCCTTGGTAAATATGAGTAAAGAAGGCTGTGAAAAATTCTTTATTTTTTAACCTTTTGATCTTTTGTTAAAACAATTCACAAAAATACTCTGCTCTCATGGATATCAGACAGACTTTATATATATATATATATATATATATATATATATATATATATATATATATATATATATATATATATATATATATAAAGCTGATATCATGGATATCAGGCACAGGTTTATATATATACATATATATAAAGCTTTGTTAAATATGTGTGTCACAATTATTGGCACCCCTATGCATATGAGAAAAATATATTTGAAGTATATTCCCATTGATATTTTACATTTTTTTAGTTCTTGGAACAAAAGGTTAAACAATAAACACAATTTTTCACAGCCTTCTTTGCTCATACTTACCAAAGGTGCCAATATTAGTGGAGGACACTGTAGATCAAGAGCTTCAGTTAATGTTCACATCAAACACCAGCATGGGGAAAATGTGATCTCGGTCAGCATTTCAGAAACTGCTGATCTCCTGGGATTTTCACACACAACAGTGTTTGTTGACACAAGTGTTTACAAAGAACGGTTTCAAAAAACAAAAACAATCTAGCATTTTTGTGGACGTTAATGGGAAAGGTCAGAGAAGTATGGCCAGACCGGTTCAAGATGATAAGAAGGATATGGTATCTCAAATAACCATTCTCTACAACCGTCTTAAGCAGAATAGGATATCAGAACACACAACAGTTAAAACCATGAGGTGAATGGGCTACAACAGCAGAAGTCCACAATAGGTTAGAGTCCACTACTGTCAGCCAAGAACAGGAATCTATTGTTGAGGAACAGGAACCAGGCAATGTTTTTCCAGTGTTCAGCCTCATGAGTGGCTGATTTGATGATTGCATGAATGAACAGGGGTACATGCGTTTCTGTTAAAGTGGTTGTGAGTGTATATACGGTCATTTGTTTGATATGAACAATTTGTCAGCACTACTCTACACCATCCATCAATGGAAAGGGACCACCATAGCACCACCACTGAGCAGGTGTTATTAGAATGAATGCCCAAGATTTATACTGACATGTCATTGAGACTTCAGTACACGTCTGTATGTTGCTCTGAATAAGAGCGTCTGCTAAATGCATGAATGTGAAATGTAAATGTAGACCTGCTCTACCCTTTTCTACAGCTCCTGAATGCCTGAAGTTTGACTCTCTCACAGCTCACCCCATGCTGCAGCTCAGTGAAGACAACACCAGTGTACAGTGTGGAGTCCTCGTCAACCGCCTGCCCAACAATCCTGAGCGATTCAGCTACAGCTACTGTGTACTGGCCAACCGTGGCTTTTCCTCAGGAAAGCACTACTGGGAGGTCCAGGTGGGAGAGAAGCCAAAATGGAGGCTGGGGTTAATCAAAGGGACTGCTTGCCGTAAGAGTAAACTACCCAAGAGCCCTGAGGGGGGAGTGTGGCTGATTGGGCTGAAGGAGGGGAGGCTGTATGAGGCTTTCAGCACTCCTCGTGTCACTCTGCCCCTCATGAGTCAGCCACACCGCTTGGGGGTTTTCCTGAACTATGAAAGAGGAGAGCTGACGTTTTATAATGCGGACAGTCCTGATGAGCTCGGATTCATTTATTCTTATCAGGCTGAGCTGCAGGGGAAGGTCTACCCACTGTTTGACGTGTGCTGGCAAGAGCGTGGTGCCAACAAGCTGCCAATCTCCCTGCCACACCCACTCACTGAAGCCTACGGAGATTAGTCTAGAAGCAATTATGGCTGTGGCAACGAACCTGTATGATAGTTTTATACTGATAGTATAGTGGTACCCATAATTCTAGTGGGAAAAACTTTACAACTATTTAGAGAGAAATTATATTTCTACATTGTTTTGATAAACTACTGAAAGTTTTAAATAATTTTAATTACTGTTCCATTTCTACATTTTGTCTGCTTCATTTGTGGCAGGGAAGCCTGAAGAAGATACCACTTGACCTTCAGGCTTTAATCTCAATATCAGGCATGAGAAATTTTATAAATAGTACTGGAATATAAAAAGGGTGGATTTTTTACTTTTACTTACAAAGTGATTGACATAATACATGTAAATTATTTCATGTATTTTTGCAGTTGTTTCACTATTGTAAAAAGTTATAAATAAGATAAATAACATTTCATATGAATAAATACCTTTCTAAAACTTATTTGCCCACAATGTTTTGAATTTTTATTTTTATGTGATAAAGGATTTGTATGGGGAGAAAAGGTTTTTTTTATGTAGTGAAAATGTAAGGTTATATTTAAGATGTATATAATTATTCAGTTATAGGGTATTTAGTTATTTAAGGGCAGTGGTAGCTCAGTGGTTAAGACGTTGGGCTTCTGATCAGAACCCCAGCGCTGCCACTGTTGGGCCCTTAACCAAGGCCCTTAACCCCCAACTGCTCAAATGTATAAATGAGATAAATGTAAGTTGCTCTGGATAAGAGTGTCTGACAGATGCCATAAATGAGAATGTTATAACTACCTTCACGGACTGAGATATATTACATTAAACATTATTTTTTAAATACAGTTATGTAAGTATAAGTTCTATTGTTATAAGTTTCATAATTATATGTAGGTTAAAAATAGCCTGAACAACAAGCTAAAAAAAACTTTTTTGTAAACCATTAACATTTTTTTTTTTTTTTGCAATCACACAAATTTAATAGGATTTTAAGCAGAAGGGTAAATGTTAGAGGTTAGCACATTCGCCTCACATGGCTAGAGTTGGGGTTTCGATTCTCACGGGGAAAACATGCTTGAAGTTTGCATGTTTTCCCCGTGCTGCGGGGGTTTCCTCCAGGTACTCCAGTTCCTCCCCCAGTCCAAAGACATGCATTGTAGGCTGATTGGCATGTTCAAAGTGTATGAATGGGTGTGTAAATGTGTATGTGATTGTACCCTGCGATGGGTTGGCACCCCGGCCAGGGTGTACCCCGCCTTGTGCCCCATGCTCCCTGAGATGGGCTCCAGGTTCCCCGCGACCCTGTAGGATAAGCGGTATAGAAGATGGATGGATAAATGACGTCATCTAAACAGCACTGGCTGTATTTGACCACTAGATGGCAGTGTTGGTGTTTCTACATCTAACACATGAAAATGTCTTCTTGTTACACAACCAGCTATCTCTGTACAGCATAACAAAACAGAATTTAGTTTATTCTTGAGACTAAACTCAATTATAACCTCAAAAGTGAAGGCAATAAAGAAATTGCCCAAGAGACACCTCAAGTGAGAGGCAGACACATTTGCTGTACACATCTGTAGATCAAAGTCATGTTCAGGTTTTTAGCTTTTCAGTAATAAATGTCTTGAATCCAAGGCACTTGAATTACTGACAGGGTGGAAATGTATGTTTGTTATTATTATTTATAACAATTAATAGGAACAAAAATAGGAAATAGGTTATTAATAGTAACAAAAAACACCCCCAGCCACTTTCACTGCACAGGATGAGTTCCCATGTCATGATACCCCTTCCCTAGTTTAAAAATGGGGTCTTCAATATTCAACAAAATGATGTACATTTCACTACTGCACAACATTACTCTCTCTCTCTCTCTAACAGGCTGTTTTGTTTTGTTGCATTAGCTCCATCTGAGGTAAATAATAGAGGACTCATCTGGATGAAACAAAAGAGCAAATACAGAGCACTTCAGTGAGATGTTTCGAATAAAACGGCAATCAATATATTAACAGAACAAGTGAGACCTTTCCCCGAGGCCCAGAGCTTCCTCTGCCTTCCCCCATCTCCACCCACTCACCCACACTATGGGAATAATGGATCACTGGCCTCCAACAAGCTAGAGGAGTTGCTATGGCAATACTATGACAACGCCTCAGCCCGTCTCCTTGGTGATAGTAAGACCAGTACAGAGCATCAAAGTCATAGAAAGACATAGAAAATAAAGAGGGTGTCCATGAACATAGCATCTCTGATTAAAGAGACAATGACATGTAAAAGGGTTTTTCCCCTTTTTATGTAAGGCTAATGATTCTAGTTATACAGTTGATTGTTGTATATAAATCTGTGCCGTTTGTGATGTGACGAATAACACTTATATTCACGTTATATAGATATTTATTTCTATATCCACAGTAAGCCTGTGTCAGATTAGTTTTCCTTTAATACAGTAGCTGAATTAAATGTAATAACTACAAATTAATAAAAAATGACAGCAATTACAAACGGTCAAATATCAAAGCATGAGAAGCTCACTGAGCTTCAGGTGGACAGAGTTGGATATCTATGCAATGTGTTCTGTAAAGGGTCTGAAAAAGCAGTCCAAAACTCTGTGTTGATCTCTGATGTGAGTAAATTAGAGCTTCACTGTTTGCAAAACAAGTTGGTAGTGGGATACCAAAAATGTCAATGTTTCAGGACACCCCAGTGGTTAAGTTTGAAGAGAGCAGCTGTCAATTAACAAATATTACACTCATTTGTAGATGTGCCACCAAAGATTACATTTAAAAAATGCAGTCATTTTCATAATGTTGACCTAGGTAGCAATAAGCGTTATTAAATTAAATAGAGGTTTCGTTTTAACATAGACACCTATGACAACATTTATTTTGACAATAATTGCAATGTGTGAATAAGGCTGTGTTTGACTTGTCTCACATTTTTCGTGTGTGGATGAGTGGGTAGATGAGTGGAGGGTTAACTACTAGTGCCTTGTAGGCCTTGGGCCTATTCAAGGGGAGCTTTGCTGATGTCTGTAGACGGCCGATCAACAGTGCTATCTGTCTAGTGACCTTGTGTTCCCATCTTGTTGGAACAAGATACATAAAGAAATTGAAAAAGATGAGATCCTTTTTTGTTTTTTTCACAAGAGATGATGCTTACTAAGAAAACTCTTTCCAGACTAATTGTTGCTTAAGCACTAAAATGAGCAATAACTACATGTTGCATAAAGAATAAAACATGACAGGTTGTGTTGTTGTGTAGGAAAATAATAATTGACGAGAAGTGTCCTCAGTTACTGTTAATGCTACGCCTTGACGTGTTTCTTCTTCTTCTTCTTCTTCTTATACCACAGCAAATTGGCAATGATTATGATCTATTTATGGCCATGGTTAAAGTTTTAACATTGACAATATTCGACATCGAACTGTCTGTGTGTCTTCATTCTGTAGCAGTACACAATTGTTTCTCTATTTAAACAGTGTTAAGTTTAAGTATTACTTAAACATTTAATGAAGTAGGTATGTCTGAAAATAAACCTAGCTATATAGCTTATGCTTGGACATGCAGACTTGATCAGGCATGTCACCAATATACACCCATTCGCCATAAGCATGTCTATTAGAAAAAAAATAGCTGATTAACGATTAACGAGAAATGGCAGGAATATAAAGTGTTAAACATTAGCAGTTTGGTTGGGTTGATCTGCTACCAGCAGAAGCAGGCTCACAGTACATAATGTCCTGGCCCAACATCAACATATTTTGATCAAATAAGTCTATTCAGTGTCACTGGATTCCCTGTTGTCGCTTCTAACCTGGGCTGGGGATAACTTCCATGGTCTCTATGTGAACTAAAGTAAAGAATCAACCTGCTAAAAGTTGGGACACAGTTTGGAGACAGTTCCCCTTTTTCTTAGCATGAACTGGTTTTACAGGCCTGCTTGATGATATACAACAGTGTGTTTCATTACTCCATAAATTATTGACTTGAATGCATGTCAGTGTAATTTATAGCTTCTCTTAGTGATTCTATTTAGCAGTGACCAGCTGGAGTGGAGATGATATAAGGTCAGACTGGGTTGGTCAGGAAGGAGTGTTATTAACTAAAAATTTCACCATGTCATCGTTGTTTATATAATGGCCTTAAAGTGTTTCCAAAAAAAGATTCTGCTTCACTTATTCCAAGTCCAATCAGTTTGTCCTTGTTCAGAAGGAGAGCCAATTGACGCAAATTAATCTATGTCTTGGTGCAGATCCAGCTTCCCACTCTGCTGCACGGAGCAGGCGGAGCTTACACTGCAGAGTATTATTTACATCAAGGGTGTCAAACTCAGATCCTGAAGGGCCTCAGTCCTCTTTGTCCTTTTTGAATGTGGGAAATATAAACTACCTGCACATCTCTATTCTAATGATATCAGCAAATCTGTTCTGTGGGGAAATTTTCCCCCTGTCTTCCCTTGTCTTTGTTTTAGACACCTCCATTTGCCTACTTGACCCTATGTATCACTGTGATGACATATATTATAGCAAAGCAAGGTAATTGTTCTTGTGAAATCTGGACAAACGTGCAAATGATCAGCAAAAGGCAGCTGCAACACAGTAAATTCTTAATCAGTTAAAGCCTCTCACAAAAAGTCACACACACACACATTCATACATATATATATCGGGGGTCGGGGCTCCTCTGGTTTTCTCCCCCAATTTTAAGACATACGCTGTAGGCTAATTGGCATTTCCAAATTACCCACAGTGTGTGAATGTGTCTGCGGTTGTGCCCTGTGATGGGTTGGCACCCTGTCCGGGGTGTCCCACACCCTGTGCACAGAATTCCCTGGGATAGGCTCCAGGCTCCCCCATAACCCTGTGTAGGATAAGTGGTACAGAAATTGGATGGATGGATGGTTTTGGTGCCAATTTCATTTGTAGACAGAAAACAGAAAAAAAAACATTAGAAAAATCAGTTGTCCATGTACAGATTTGTGTGGTAGTGCAAAAAGAAAAACAGGGTGTTACAAGTGCACTTAATCTACCCTGTTAGAATAGAACACCAATAAAGCCAATACACCATGATCAGCAAAAGCCATTGCCACTTTGGTCATGGCCAAAAGCCACAATGCCATTATCCATCCATCCATCCATCTTCTACCCTTACTCCTTTCCAGGGTCACAGGGAACCTGGAGCCTATCCCAGGAAGCATGGGGCACAAGGCGGGGTACACCCTGGACAGGGTGCCAATCCATCACAGGGCAGAATCACATACACACTCACACACCCATTCATACACTACGGACACTTTAGACACGCCAATCAACCTACCATGCATGTCTTTGGACTGGGGGAGGAAACCGGAGTACCTGGAGGAAACCCCCGCAGCACGGGGAGAACATGCAAACTCCGCACAACAATGCCATTATGTTTCTGTTTAATAAAACAATAGATGTTCTGCAAATGCAACCTTGTCTCTGTGTCACCCCCTGGTGTACTCTTCTGCCCCTCCTCTTATAGTCTCATGTCTAAAAGTCTGGACACTGAATGTCAACAAAATATTTGACAAGTGAATATCCTGTTCTCCAGTTAACAGTTATCATTTATATTTAAATAGATTGCACTTCTTGGTTATGTTTGCAAAGTGTGGCTTCAGGTATAATATTATGTCCTTCACAAGGATTCTCCACCTGACGCACGTGTTGCGTGTTCTGTACACAGACGCATGAGAGAGAGAGAGAGAGAGAGAGAGAAGGGAGGGGTGAGAGAGGAGGACAGAGGGAAGAGTCTGCAGGCTGATCGCAGTCTACTACAGTGATCAGCCTATGTTGTATGTTGCTAAACCGCGCTCAAAGACGGAAGCGGTAGAAGACGAAGACGCGCTTGCTCGTCGCATGTTCATTACCTTCCGAGAGGTAACCGCTTCGTCTCTCTCTCTCTCTGAAATGGAAATTGTTTGTAATCAGCTGTGTGCGTGTCAGTAAGGGTTTAAACAGGGGGTGCACCTTTGTTTCAGCTCCGTTGGGAGAGGAGAGATGGCTTAGCACGCCGGGGTCAGTCCCACATGCACGCAGAGGTGGAGTGAGTGAAGTGCTCGCCTCCTCGCCTCTCCCCGGATCTCTGTCTGCACGATGAGCGTGGCTCTGCAGGATCTGCGGAATAACGTAAGTGCAGAATGATACTGTCCAGATGTTCCCCTCTCCGTATCGCCCGTGTTGCCCTTACTGAATAAAAGGATCAGATAGAAATCGGCGTGACCTTCTCTAATCAACCTCAGACGCTTCGGTGTTTGTAAACATAAAGGAAATGCTGCAGATATGAAGACAGGCTAGCCATTTGCATAGCATAGCGTTCATGTTTTTCCACCCCTGTCTGCGCTACATGCTTACGTGATTAGGCTGTAAATAACTTCGATCTGAACATGTACTTTCTTTCTTTCTTTGATGCCATGCATCGTGTCTGGGCTGCAGTGGTTTTGCTGAAACCTTTGTTTATGCCTCGGAGCGCGGAAAGAAAACAAAGTCACTGTCCAGATTTGCCAGCATGAATATGTAATGTTTGTAATTACACCCTGGCTGTGTTCTGGCATTGCACACGGGACAAATGAACCTATAAACTCGATAACTTGTTGCTCGTTGAACGAGTCGCAGCACGTTGACTGAGCGGCGCTGTCTGTGTTGTGCTCGCGCCTCGAGTCCTACTACAGCGCGCGCTTCTTATTGGCTGTTGAGCAGAAGACACGCCAATTGAAGTAGAAAATAATTGACATATGGTATCCATGGCGACAAGTTCTGGGCGAGGTCTGTTCGAACAGACGCCGCATACTAATATTGTCCAAAATGTTTATTATTAGATGTATTAAACAGATGACTATTTTTGAAATGAATTAGGCACTATCTGATCACTCCCTCCCCGTGACCTCTGTCCTCTTCTATCTTCACCTTATCAAAAATGTCCTACTCTAGCGCGCAGTTATATGGCTTCAAAACAATACCGGAAGTAGCCTTTTTTGCCTAGGTTATTACTATGACATCTATGGTATCATACTGTGGTAACGCTATGATTTTAAAAAATGCCACCAGCATTAAACGATATGAAAACATTTAAGTGCAAAATTGAAGTTCGCGTGCGCATTGCTCGCTAGCACACACCTGAGCGGATAATGATGCTGATTTTAACCCTCTGACAACAGTAAACACTGTTTTTATTAATATCTTCCCTGTTTTGGAGTATTTTATTTTTTTTTTAATCTAAGCTTAGCCTCTCCAAACTATTTCCAGTCTACATGTTTAATATTCACGGCTTTACATGATATTACGTAAAATATCCATAACTAATGAACTGAACGGAAGTGATAAACATGGCGGACAGAACACAAGTTTACTTCCACCTGTAGCTAATACCATGCGGACGCGCCACACGCACAGCTAACACAGTTAAGCTGCCCTCTAGATTTAGTTTTTAAATCTAAAGTCACTTTTGTTGGCAATATATATTTTTTAAGCACCGAGGTTGCGAGAGTCAGGAGCATACTCCCTGCTGTAAAGAACAGAAACCCCTCAAATAACTTGTAATTGTTTAAATGGTAATGATGGGAATTGTATTGGTTTTAAAGGAAACTATAATGGGTATTTACTGGTAATTTGTTACCTTCTGTTGGTGGCATGTTATGTCTAGTGGATACCATTAAGGACCAGTAATGGTTTAAATGATTACCTGATGATTTGTAATGGCATTTGTAGTGGAAACCATCAGAATTTCTGTGATGACTTCTGTTTTTTTGTAGGGGGGGAGGTTTCAGCAGGGCTCTGAAAGTGTGTACTTGTTCAGGGCAAATCTTTGTACTTTGATGATTGAAACTTGAGGGATTTGTTTTTGTTATAAAATATGAGTTATTTTTATGACTTGTCATAACTAATAGGATTATACTGTGTTCCATACGACTGGAGCTTTTTAATAGCCCTTAATTTTGTAAATGTTTGGTTTTGGTAAATATTCCCGGATGCTGCCCAAATGAACATGCCATGTTTGTCATTTGTAGCTAAGAAGCGGATGAGTCCATGCAGTACACCAATTAGCTTAATGTCCATATAGCCACAGGGACATTTCATGCTTTGCTTCATTATCTGCATGGCCTGGATCATTGAGGGGACAGGGAAGATGGTTTGTTGTTTCTCCAAAGTAAGCCAAAGAAATGAAGGCAAAACTACTTCTCACAAATGAAATTCGATGTAGGTTGCAACATGTAGTCTGTAATTGTTTTTGCTTTGTTCAGCATGTAGGCAGTCACCAAAATAATGGTCATGCATTTCACATATAACCGGTTTGTTTGAGTCTGTCTAGAGTTTAACCCTTAATGTACTCCAGTAAGAATGTATGCAAACAGTTGAATAATTTCACAGCCAATTGCCAAAGTAATGTAATTCTTGTGTCCGTGCTTACATTGCTCCTCTTTACACCAGGATATACAGTATGCAATGTTACCCTGTTAAGATCACGTGTAGTCTATTACTTAAAAGTGTTCTTGTTATGGCTTTTACAGGTAACTAGTTAAACAGAAATAAAATACACACATGCACTAATCTGTGTGATAAGTGGTTGGATTCACATGTTACATGGTAGTTGGCAAATTAACAAAGCAAGCTAGCTACTAGATGTGTACACGCACCAGAGGCACTAACAACATCTTCTACTTTCATCCAAACTTGATTTTTCTTTGTAATTTCTCTATATAAATGTAATGAGAAATCTATTCCAATTTTGTCCATCAACCAGGAAATGTGAATTAACTAATGCAGGTAGGAACCTAAGTTGTGAGTATAGAGAAATGAAGAAATATTGGAGTGCATGTGCCATAGGATTGATTTGAGTAATCATTCACGCTGGTCATTTGGATTTTTGGTTGTACAGTATTGTACCTAATTTGCATAGCATTTAATTCAAAATGTTGGTTTGTTACTTTCTGCTGTTATTGAAATCGTGGCTCCATAGATTCATGTCACACACATGTAGAAAATGAATGGTGGCTGCTTTGTCATTTGCTAGTATGAATTTTAGCTGGTATGCCAGGTTGCCCTCGAACTGACACTCACTCTCTATATGCAAATTTAAATAAGGCAGTTGTTTCTTTAAAGATAGTACACTGATGGTATTTATTAGGCTACATACAAGCTTCCTCTTAGAGTGTCAGCTATTCTTTCTTAACTACCTCTCACCTGGTGCTTTTTTTTGTGTGCTTTCTCTCTCTCTCTTTTCCTTTGGAATTTCTCCATCCTGCGCTCTCATTTCACCTCCAGTGTTTTCATTTTTTTTTAAACATATCTTTATTTCTTTATTAAATACTTTTTGTTTGTGTTTATAAGAACAAAGTCAGAAGTCATTATGTGTGTAAATCTGAAGTGAATAAAAGATACTTGCACTGGAAGTATAGGACCAAAACAAATCCTTATTTCTCCTCACAGCATGTGAATATTTTGGTTTAGAAACACAGTTAAAAATGACGAACTCCACCTTTAAAATTGCTACTTGTTTAACTGTCTTATTGGGAAGTAATGTTAAAAATAAAAAACTTGGTTTATTTTCAGGACACCCTGTACTGTCATCATACTCTGCCAACAATTCTGTTTTTTTTAATTTATTTATTTATTTATTTTAAAATCTATGGGATTCTGAACAGAAATGTGTACTTGCTTTCGTTAAGGGAGATGCATGCTGTTATACCTCCAAATTTGGCTAAAGCAAGGCACTCTAGAAAATAGCTGCCTTATGCTGTCTTTGGAATGATGCATTTGAGTCGACAAATGTTATACAGATGCCATCAGTATTTTGAAGAACTTATCCCAGTTACACATCAGTATACCATATTGTACCACAGAGCTTCTGAATGCTTGGTTCTGATTGGTCAGATGCTGTTGATTAATTTTCTATATTACTGCAACACAGAGTAGTTCAGACTGCAATTTCTGTATACATGCGCTTGTTTTAATGTGATTGTTTCTATAGTAACAGTATGGTGGACACAGTGTAAACGAATAATAAAAAAATGTATGTAACGTGTTCACATTTCTGTGAGAAGAAATTTATTTAGCATTTTTAAATGGTACAGTACTGTGCAAAAGTTTTAGGCACCCTATTTTTTTTTAGTACATTTTTTTTAGTACTTTGTTATAGATTTTTTATTTGATGACTTCTACATTATCAAGTCAGTGCAAAAAACATTAGTTTTCTAGCACAAAATTAAATGTTACAGAAAAATGCTTGTATGTCAGTAAAGAAAGCAGCATATTCTGTAAGAGAACACTTTTCAGAGAAAAAACACAATGACGTTTGCTGGGTTTTGCTGCAAAAATAAGCAAGTGCAACAGTCAAAGTCTCCAGAAGAACTGTGGATGGTTCTGCAAGAAGCTAAAACTTGCCAGCAAATTTCCTTATAAAACTGCACAAATTGTACTGAAGACTATTATTTTTATTTTTATTTTTTTGTCACACCAAACATTGACTTTGTTTCATTTACTACTGTTTACTGCTCTTAACTGTATTTTTTTTTTATGTAGAAACATTTAATTTCATTATTTTGAACGCATCTTTGCTCCACAGCATTTCTTTACATGTGCCTAAAACTTTTGCACAGTATGGGATCTCCATTGTCGGTGCTTTTGTGATATTCATAAATCTGTTCCTTTAAAAATTTCAAGAGGGAGAAAGGTGTTACTAATACATTACTAATATAATGTAAGTGATAACAGAAACTATAAATTAATAAAAAGTACAATGTTTCTTTTTTTAATTAATATAAAATTTTTATTTTTTGCAAATTACTGTGGTGCAAGGGGAATAAAAACTTCGTGACATGCTGTAATTGGAAGATGATCAACATTGTGGTGGTAACGCATCACACCACTCTGTTCTTGATTACTGTCCTATAACAGCATGCCCTGAAGTTTTTTATTCCTAATATAATGGCCTAGGGTGGACCAGTTTGTGTTTGGTGAACTGAGATACTGTCAAGTGACACGTCATATTGAATAATGCTGTGTAATCATCATCATCCTGTGTTTCCTTACAAGTCATACTACCTCTGACATTTCAAATGCACCACCCTTCTGACTTGATAACAGAACAGAATGTATCTATTTATAGTTTTTTTAATGCAAATGTCAAATCTGTCCCCCTTTCTTGCATTGATATGAGTCCTGCATCCACAACAGCGTTGTGGCGCCCACAGCCTCCAGGAGAGGAACTGGACGAATGGTCTCGGCTGTATAGCACTGCTTGGGTGTGGTGTTGTGGGAAAGAGTGCTTTTGGAGCTCTCTGGAGGTGGAGTGCTTTTTCACTCCTCGACCTCTGCCTGACCCTGGAGGGCTGCTCAGGGCTTGGGAGAGCTGGTGCATCCTGCCTAAGGGTGTGTGAGTGCAGTGAGACGGCCACACTTTCCTGTGTGTGTGTGCGCGCCTGTACATACGTGTGTCCGTTAATAAATGTGCCCAGCGGCTGGTTTCAGTCAGCGAGTTTACAGCCCAGGTTTACAGTGAAGTGAGTTGAGTTCATGTTCAAGGATGCTACTGTACTGTTGAAGATGGTGGTACTGAAAGACTTTCGATCGAACAGAAATTTGTTTATTTAAAGTGGTATAGGCTAATAGCCCCAACTCTTGGCTTCAAAGGAACTATTGTCCATTATTTGATGAGGTTTACAGTACAGTTTTCCTTTGTGCTCTTGTAAGGGTGTTTGCGTAATGCACTATATTTTCTAAGGCGTTAGACTTTGGTTAGAGTGAATTATAATGTCTACATGAGTTTACAATTGTTGCCAGGCTTTGAATTATAAACCAGTCTGCCATGATTAATGAATTCACACAAAAGTAAAGGACTGGTATGAGACCAGCATGTACACTTTGTAATTTGTTTATCTGACTGAAAGAGTGTGAACGGGAACAATGGTTTTAAAGGTAGCTATTTTTCCCCATTACAGTTTTCACAATCAAAACCTACACCATTATTGCCATACCTTTTACTGCTATAATATTTAGACTTTGTGTTCTTCAATTTCCGAATGATATTTTACCAGGACAGACCCGATCACATTTATCACAAATGTCCCATTACACAGAATGTGACATTAAAAAAATCTCATATTGAGTGGATATGGTGGAATTTACTTGAGTTTATCACCAGCAGCACTTCTCATTTCTTCTCATCTTTCTTCTTTCCCCAATTTCTTTTTCAGTTGAATCTTCTGTCTATATTGTCACGCCCCAGCATTACTCTCTGTTGTTCCTTTAGCATGGGTTGGATGTTTAGTATTCTGCTAACTCTGTACTGCACCAGCGGAGAGGGCCAAAATGAGAGACTGAGAGAATACACCCTGCTCTCAAGGTGCATTTGGATTCTGTGGTGCATGGCAGTCGTATTTGTGATTGCTGGTGCTTTTCACATGCAGTTTCAATCAAAATGATTCAAAATGTACAGACTTTCAGCTGCTTGCAATGAACAAATCAAACAAAAGCAATTGAAATAGTTCAACACAACGAATGCTTCAAATAGTTTCTTCAAATTTAACTGAAAATGCAACTTATAATGACTTCTCCAGTCTCAAAATTATTCAACCCCCTGAATAGAATCCCTCACAACAGCACAAATATGCAAAGCAGGTGTTGTCTCAAGCCTCAAGCACACCTGATGCAACTAATCAAGGGCTTCATTAGTTACACCAGGTGTGCTTGAGCTGGATCACATAAAAATGCCTGATCTGCCTAGGGGCAGAAAATTGATTAAATACCTGGATGGGGCAAAAAAAGGAAGAAAAAGGAACTTTCCGCTATTTTGATAAGTTTTGCTTTAGTTAGCTAGTAAAATGGATAGCCAAGTTACATGATGTATGACTTCACACCCTTAGTTTAAAAATATATGATGGTTAGGCTGTGCTCATGCTTGCAGTCACTGATGTACTGTATTCTGGCCTTCTGGCCCTGCTCCAGAATTGAATTGAATTGAATGGTGAATTTGTATCATAAATTCTCGTTACCCCCAAAAATGGAAATTGCACTCAATGACTCCATTCCTGGATTCGGTTTATATCTGATTACAAATTGCATTGTTTAAGATTAAGTTATGTTTTATGCTTTATCAGTAGCTATCCAATAACTTGATCAAAGCCTGACATTCACTGTGTGAGGAAATCCTACGTACCTATTGCATTTTAGACATCTTTAGATTGTTTAAGGCAAGGTTAAAAAGTAAGAAAATAAGATAATTTCCTAGTTGTTTTATTGAAATATATTTGTGTTTTCTCAAAGTTGAGGTAGCAAAGTGTTTTATAGCAGAAAACCGGAATTGTGGCCAAATTGGCAAATTTTTCAGTATTTTTCGCTGTTTGCTAAAATTCACCCACAGCAACATCCAGCAGGTTTTCCCAGATCATCTCACATGTCTGAGCTAGCTTGGCTAAATTGACTGAGAAAAACAGTTAATGTAAATAATAATAAATAAAAAAATAAGTGATGATTCTATGATATGTAACATAAAAATAACTAAAAATAAGACATCCTTAGAATGCCTACAGAGATAACACATGTAAGTCCTTCACTGAAAAACTACCACAAAGTTCTTCCTGTAATAAACTGTTTTGTTGTTTAGAAAGATGGAGAAACTCTCTCGGACCCATCCATCCTGTTCTCAGATGCTTCAGCTTTTTTTTTCTCCTTTCTTCTTTCCTTCCTTCCTTCTCTCTCTCTTCCATCGGATCCTCCCTCCTTCCTTTTCCTAACCATGTGCATTGAATGTGTTAACCTTGCTGCACAAAGAGTGACATCATTCCACCTCTCAGGGGAGAGGGAGCTTCTCTCGTTCTCGCGTTCTCTTTGTCCCGTGCATGCATTTTCTCACACACACAATTACTCCTTGCAGTACTGTTATGTTTGATAATGAAGACTGAGCAAATAAGGCAGTAGAATGAATGAATCTCAGTGGTGTAAAGACATTTATATCATTTTTATCATTCCTCATCATTCCTGAGGTACCTAACTAGCAGTATTCCTCCTGTCCTTCAAAATGATAGTGTGTTTTTTGTGTGTTCAAACTGAAGAGGATACTTTGTGACATAATGTAAATTAAATCGCTTGTGTGGTTATTGTTTTTTGAGCTGCTTGAGGGCTAGAAATATTTCTGCTGCAATACTTTTTGTGAACATTTTATGCACAGCTTTCAAATACCTGACTGCCTAGCAGGCAAAGCTGCTGTGAGCTTGTCACTCATTATGGTCAGTTTTTGCTAACACGCCTGAGAAAAATATAACAGGTCAACAGTGATGCTACAGTAATACTTATAAAAACAAAACAAGAAACTTTTATTTAAATTCATATTGATTTGACCCATCACAATTTACATCACTGTGGTTTCTGAAGAATACCATGTGTTAGCGTTAGCTGTTATTCACCAACATGCTACCATTAGCCGTATTAACTGAACTCATGCTACAGATTTCCTGTTACAAAATGCTGTATGGTGTGTTCAAGTATAATGCTGGTACAGTAGTAGCTTAGAAGTTAAAGGAAAACATGCTGCAACACATTAAATGAGTTTATACTGAAATATTTGTGATGTGCTTCGCGACTTTGCTAATTTGTTGGCTGGTGTTGTATTCACATTAAGCCTGTGAGAAGCGGTTAGCAGTTGTGTGCTGCGCTGACATGAGAAGGGATAACAGTCAGATTTTGCTGTTAAAAACAAAAGAGCAAGAGCTTCTATCATCAGTCACAATTTTCCTGTGATGTTTTTGTCATTATTATGAAATTATCCCATATAGAAAACAGCGAACATTGAACTCAATGTTCCAGAATGCAATGAAGCTAACCCGATGGTAGTGATGTCAGAAACTTGGCTCTGCTAGTTAGCGAGCTATGAGATGACGAACACAATGCTATTGACGAGGCATAGCTCTCTTTATTTAGAGATGAAGCAAGTAGAGGACGACCGATGCTGGATTTTACCGATAATGAAATTGGGTAACAGTACCAGACGATAACCAACTTAAACAGGATACTGAATGAAAACATAACACACAAATTAAATAATTGCTGAACTTTATTACAAAAATAAACAGTATTGACTGTACCATGAAAATGTACTGTACTTTTTTAAAGTGAAATAGATATATAAATATTAATATATATATAAACTGTTAATAAATATTAAAGTAAATATAAAATCTACATCCTAACTGAACAAAAAACTACACTCCAAATAGAGTAGACAGCAGACTCTTCTCTGCAAGATAAAGCAATGAATAAAACTAAAAAATTCAACTCAGAATTTCATTACAAAATAAATCTTGGACACCACTGAAGATCACATTAATTATCAAGATTAATGTGCAAATCGTTCAGGATGGACTTTTTCCTTTAAGGCTCCGGGCTAGTAAATCTCAGGACTGCCATCTGGGATTGTATCCACTTTCAATTATATGTCACTTTGGATAAACTTCTACCAAATGAATAAATTGTTTTTGATAGTTACAGTACATTTGAAATAATATCTAGTATTTTCTCTGATGTACTGTCTGAAAATGAGGAGTTTGTGTAGTGACATGGACCCTACTGTGTTAAGCTAATATCCCTTCTATAACGTTTAGATAACAAGGAGATGCACTTTGCCGGGTTTTTGTTCATTGTGCCTGTTGGTTTGCGAGGCCGAGTAGTCGTGTGAAGTGCGTTCGAGTGCCTAACTGCATTAGGACACATTGGCCTGGCAGCACTGCTCAGAATGGACCTTTGTACATCAACAATGAAGCGTTCTGTTTGGCACGCAGTGATGCAAGCCCTCTCTGCTAGCGGCTGTACGCTAGCACTTCTAGCGCTAACTGGCAGCCTGAATGAGGTCTTTATGAATGGCAGAGGCCCTGAGGAATCACGAAAAGCACTTGCCGTGTGGGAAGCATGTATTTATCTGACACGAGTTATGTACAGTGTGAGGTCAGAGCAGCGTCCTCACAGGAGTTTTCTATCAGAACAGTTCAAGTGATTGGTGGAGAAAGCTCCAGCTGAGAGTGTACACTCACATACACTCGCGCGCACATGGTCATACTTTCATAGTCTCCTTCTGCCTCTTGGTATTTAAGAAGAGATGGTACTTTCTGTGCTTTTATAATATCCTAAAGAATGTGTTCAGGATCTAACCAAAAAATCACAACCTCTCCTATTCTCTCTTTAGTCTCCTCATTTTGGCTTGAAATATATTTGCAATTCTGTTATCGCTTTATTTCGCATCCCACTATCAGACCACCTCTCACTTTTTCTCGCTGTCTCTCTCTATGGCTCTGGTCTATCTTTTCCTCAATCCCTGCTTTATTACTTCTCTCACAGAATGGATTCCTGATTGTCATTTTCTAGCTAGTCGTTTGTTCTCTGCTTTTTTTCCCTGCCTTCCCTCCTCCTGTCCCTCCCTCTGTCTCTCACTCGCTTGTTCACTCCCTCTGTCTTTTTCGGAGTGCTGGATATTTACGCTCACTCTGACCACCAGCAGAAAGAGAAGATCAGCAGTGCAGAGCAGCTCTTGTACGTAAACTGCTTCTACTTTGTGAGGTGAGAACCTGAGGGTGAGCTCTTTTCTCTCCACTCCTCCGTTTTCCTGTGAGGGAGTTTCCACATGTGGTTTGGTACACGGTGGTGAGCAGCTAGGAGGAGAGATTACTGTACTGAGTAGCAAGATTGGTTTCTCACGCTTTGTTCATGCAAGCAATGAAATGAAGAGATGCTGTAAGGAGTGTGTGAAGGTAATACCGTCACGCTGGGATTTGTGTGTGTGTGTGTGTGTGTGAGAGAGAGGGAGAGCATGTGGGGGTGAGGGGAGAGGGGGGGGGGTGGGAGGGAGAGACGGGGGGAGACTGGGAGAGAGAGGGGGAGAGAGGGAGGGGGAGAGGGGAGAGATGGAGGGATGGAGGGAGAGAGAGACGGGGTTTCATTGTCAGGGTGAGGACTGAGGTCACGAATTGAAGAAGAGAGGAAAGGGAGATTGCTGAACCCCGACTTCCTTTTTGTGTCAGCACACAGAGCTCAGGCCAGTATACTTTACTGTTCTTTTTCTTCACTTCTCCCCATTTTCTATTCTTTTCTCTCTTTTTACTTTCATCTTTTCTTTTTTTTCTCCTACTCATTTTATTTTCTTTTTCTTTGTATTTTTTAGTTTGTATTTATGTTTGTCTTCTTGGTTATTTTTTCTTCTCTTCTCCTTTTTCTTTTGCTTTTTGTCTTTTCTTCTCTTCTATTCATTTCACATCTTTTTCCTTTTTCTGATTCCTTTCAGTATTGCTACACCTCTGTTGTACAGACTGCTTGACTTTTCATAACATTGAAGTCCTTGAACAAGTTGCTGCAGTTCATTAATGCATGTTTGATAAATTAACAACCAGTTGATTAATGATTTATTTACCCAGAGTTCATTAGGTGTGTGTGATTTGTTGATCAGAGATTGAGTCTCTTCAGGCCAATTTCTGAGATGTTTCTCAGCCTACCTTTGGTTCAGCACAGCAGACTGATGTCTTTCTACACTGTGTGTGTGTGTGTGTGGTAGGGAGTGGGATGAGAGAAGGAATTGGGTTTGTATAAGCCATGTCCATACAAATAGTGAACTTCCACTCCCATTATCTGAAGATGAAGGAAGGTCATTTAACGTCAATGTTACTCTGCGTGCGTGTGTGTGTGTGTGTGTGTGTGTGTGATTGAATCATGTTATTTGGAATAGTTGGACTGCTAGAGAGCTGAACTTTCTGTTTTCATCCCAGCAGCCAGAGAGGAGTAGCTGGATTGGAAGCGCTTCTCATTCCCGTTTTAAAGTGCGCATGTTTGTGAATTTGGAAGCCTCTTTATCAAGCTGAAAGAACTACGTGGGCTCTTCATGGCAAATTTTTCAGTAAGTGTTTATAACAGGAGGAGCGCATACATGTACTGTGAACATACAGTGAGCTTCTAACTTACAGATGCTTGAGAATTGTGTCACCATAACTGATTAGGGTGCTGTGTAGATTTCCACTTCTAGTTTCATCTAGTTACTAAACCCAGGATCTCTAGCATATAAGTAGGAACCATACCACTAGATCAGTGAGATGTGTGCCGGGTTTATATTGTATGATTTTTGCACATTTTCAAAAAATTCTTTGGTTGTGTGTTGAGCTTGGTGGTCTTCGATTGTGTGATGTGATGTGCTTCCTGGCAGCGAGTTTAGTGCTATTGCAGCCAAAGACAGTAGATGTGTTTATTGGCAGTGCCTAATGATGATGTACTTGTCTTCTGGCATGAGGAGACTAGAGCTGGTACCTCTCTCTCTCTCTCTCTCTCTCTCTCTCTCTCTCTCTCTTTTTTTCTCTCCATGATTGGCTCTCGACTCGGCCTCATCCTCACAACCTCTAGCGTGTCTCTGTCTCTTAGTATTCCTAAAGCAGCCTTCCCTCCTTGTGGCTGCGTTTTGGTTTAACTCTGAGGTTTATCAGGGTGTATTGCTTCTCTGCTGCGCTCTGTATGTGTGGGAGCTGGGCAGCGTAGGTGGTTATCTGGGCACTGGAGTTCAGGGTATTTGTAACATCTCGGGCAGAGGTTGGACGATGCCAGCCTGCCCCCACCAAACTGCTTCCTTATAAAAACACTCCTCAGGAAGCCACTTCAAACAATCACATTCCGCACAGAGAAAGTCCTGCACCACTCCTGGAACTTGGGAAAACCTCTCCCTTCCCTTTTCAAGGCAAGACTCTCCCTTGTTCTACCCCTGTCTCTCCTTTACTGTCTTCTGTTCTTCTCTCCATCCCCGTGTCCTTATAAATCACCACAGACGGACACATTTTTACTTGATGTAAAACACTTAGGGGTGAGTGAATAAGCAAAAAATAACACGAGGCTTTCACGTTCTCCCAGTGTCTGTGTGGGTTTTTTTCGGGGTTCTCTGGGTTCTTCCCACCTCCCATGTGCCCTGTGCATGGTGTCCTGCAATGGACGTCTCCATGTTTGTCTTTTGATAGCAGCAAGCTGGCCAGCTATGTATGATGAGTGATCATAGCAGCGAACTTTATAGTCAATGTTTATAACATTAATAATCTAATATGTCTCTATGTTGAGTCATCTGAAGCAAATACTTGTGTGTGTATATACAACATAACTCATTTAGGAAAGGTAAAGAAGTTCTGCTGTATTTACTATTGATGCTGTGTGCAGCCATGTTGACTCGAGGTCACTTGCTGAACTCTCATGAACTCCAACCGTCTGAGTAGGAATTCGAAGTTGAGGGGGTTTTCTTTCTTTTTTTCGAGGTTGGATGTAGAGTTATGACCTCTACTCGAATGCAGCACACATTCCCCTCTCTCCCTTTCATGCCTTCTGATCAGGTTTCTGCACTCACCACCTCCCTGTCTCTTCTGTACAGCTTTTCAACAGCTCCTCTTCAGGGGGTCTGGCTACAGTTCTCCCCTGCTATTATAGTTCTGTACATGCTGTACCACTAATAATTAAAGGTCTGCAATCACAGAATCCTCTTGCACAAAGCATCTTAGGCTTGCTTTCTCAAGACTTCTGTGGATTCTCTGTTTAAAAGTCATTGTGAATGTTTAGGAGAGGAGTTCATTTACAGTAAGACCTCCATCTGATGTACAGCAGCTACTGGAGCTAAATGATCCTCTCCATGCCCTTAACTGTGCATCAGCAGATCTTGCAGGGCTCTCACCCTTCGCCTCCAGCTCCCTGATGTGCACTTGCTGACGTCAAAGCCTCACATGGACCTTTATGAATTATAATTGCAGCTCGTTACTGACCCACATATGATTTGGAAATATTCACTCACTCACTCACTCACTCGTACACTCTCTCCCTCTCTTTCTCCCTCTTTCTTTCTCTCTCTTTCTCTCTCTCTCTCTCTCTCTCTCTCTCTCTCTCTCTCACTCGGCACTGCTGTGCTCCCACAGTCCTTGTCATCTGTTTAGTATTTACAGTCCTCTGACGCACTTTAACGGTTTGTTCTTCCCATAACAGCGCACACACACTCATCTGTTTCCGCACTAGTGGCCCCACAGAACCAACAAACCCGTCCACAGCTGTTCGTCCAGCGTCTGCATGAGAGAAGACTCTGAACACATTGCTTTAATTTGTGATGGCCTGGCTCACGTAACAGTGGGGTTGGAGGATTGGGGGGGGGTAGGGGAGGGGCTTTCATTGTTGCCATGGCAACCTTGGGCATGCACTCAGTGAGAGCAAGAGGAGGAGAGATTTCTTTTTTTTGCCAGCTCTTGTTCTCTGCTGCAGTCTGATGTTAGTCAAAACAAACAGATAAGAGAAAAGATGTAGTTTGATGTAGTTTAAGTTAGAAGGCAGATTCATACAGAAAACGATTTCTGAGCAAAAACTTGTGTCTGGGCTGTGTCTGGTCATGTAATGTTTTATCTGATCAAATAATCACAGACTGGTTTATTATTGCAAAATTTACTCAATTAATGTACAGTTGTATGCAAAAGTATGGGCACCCCTCATCAAAGTACACATTTTGTTCATTTTTGAAAAGTAAACACAACCTCTGCAGCAAACTGTAACCAAACAAACAAAAACATTTTTCTGCAAATGTTACTTTATATTTAATGAATTTTTTTTTTTTAATAAAACAATAATTGTGGCATGTGCAGAAGTTTGGATACCCTTTCAGTTATAAAGTCTCAGAACTTAATTAACTTGTTAGGCCTTAATTGGCTAATTAGGTCTCATTAGGTAGGTCAAGAAATTGTCATTGGAATAGCATTTCCAGAGTGTAATGCATTTTCTGTAGATTATATTTCTGATGCTGTGTTTTTTCCAATTAAAAGAAAGCTGCAGAAAAGCTTCCTTTTTAAATTAACGTGTGTGTTCAAATATTATCCCGAAAGAAAACATAAAGCATTATATCACAGCAACGATGAATTCTCAAATCAGATTAGTCACAAGGTGTTGTTGAATTTTCTATAACAGGAAATCTGACAGTAGTTCTGGCTGTAATTCATGCCACATGTTTATATTAATGTGCTCCTTCTAATACGTTATCATTTCTATAGTAACAATAAGGATTTATATGGAGGATAGTTATACTAAGTCTAATAATAAACACATTAAAAATGTCTTTATATTTAACAAAGAAAAATGTATAATACATTTACATTTATTCATTTAGCAGACACTTTTATCCAAAGTGATTTACAAATGAGAAAATACAAGCAAATACGGTGAAGTTTTCTGTACGCAGACATTTATTTGATATTTATGGAAGGAGTTTTTAGTGTCTGCACTTTGTAACGGTCAGTAAGTTTTCCGTTATAGGAAGTGTCTTCAGGACATTTATTTTAGCTCTTTCTGTTTGTCTTATTAATGTGAAGAGAGAGAAAAAAAGCGAGGTTGGTGAGGGGACAACTGCTTATAACTGTGAGAACAGGAAATAACTTGTCCCACAACATAAAATTGATCTATAAATAGCTAAAAAGTATTATGTGTAAAAAATTTGTTTCAAATTATAATCTTAATTGGTGTAATTGGTGTGGTGTAAGAGGAATAAAACACTTTTGAGATGTGGTGTTAAAGAAAAAAAAATCGACTTTGGGGGTGGTAACAGAAACTTTATGGCTTGATCACACCACCTTGTCATTGATTATTTTCCTTTAACAGCACATCCGATCATGTTTGGTTCCTTACTCATCCTTCTCAATATCGCCCATTCAACAACTGTGTCACCTGAATGATGTGTAATAAAGGGTTTAATAAATATCTGGTTGAATAACACTATGTAAAATTTCTTGTATTTTTTTTTCTTCTGCAAAACAGTGTTATGATGACAATTTATTTGAGAGTAAGTCATCTTATACTTGTAGTATAAAGATCATATTGGTATCAACAGAATGCTTTTTTTTCTTTAGAGAAAGGTATAATACTGGAAATGATGGGGGCAGGTTTCAGAGTAGGATAGAGTTTATACAAAACCGTCTGTAGTATAAACTATTTATGAAGGGCTGTAAGTGCCAGGGCACTGGATGGTGTCTGTAAGGTTTCAGTGAATGTTGTGTTCAGTGCATTGTTGATGGAAGGAGAAAGAGAATGGAAGAAGGCCAGTGGGCTTCAGGTTTGTTTGTGGGAACAGCACTCTTAAAATGGGCTGTGTTTGAGCATCGAGACAGCAGTACAGGGTGAAAGAGTTCTGGTACCTGGTGGTCTTCACTAACTTATTTATTTATTTATTTATTTTTAAACTGAAAGGTAAACTATGGAGTAATTGTAAACTTGTCTTCATTTGATATAAAAAGTTTTATGTGGGTGGTGTAATTGGTCCTGTGACCAGAGTTTACTTCAAGCACACATCTGAAAAAGACTTCAGAATCAGAGCTTCATGAAAGGAAGTAAGAAAAACATGTTATAATGCAAATGCAATAAATGGAAGCTATGAACTTTACAAGGTATGTTATTGATATGTGAATAAAATTGTACTCACACCTTTACATCATCCTCAGAGGAGAGCTAAATTCTTATTGTCACTGTTGTAACATTGAAAATACAGTCCCCTCTGAAAGTATTGGGACTGAATGGGCAATTATATTGTTTCTATACATTGGTGGGTTTTTGTTATACATTGGTGTGGGAGAAAGATTTCAAAGGACTTCTGGTAAACAGTCCCATTGATCAGAAGTGGTGGATGGATGAGAAAGCGAGAGCAGAAGGGAAACTCGTGAGCGAGAGAGAAGGTCAGAGGTAGGATTATAGGAAAGTGAGAGAGAGAGAGATGTGGGTTTAGTTAGTTATTTGGTTTTGTGTAATGTATTATTACTGAGTGTTTAATAAGGACTGATAAATAAGTACAGAAAATTACACAGCAGTGTAATGACATATCATTTATGGTTATAGGCTGATGTGCAGTGTTTGTCCCCAGATAGGCTTAAAATATTATTTTAAAAAATAAGAGAGACACAGCGCAATAAACGAATAAGTTTACACATAGCTACAAAACTTGGTGTCCTTTAAGTATTTTACAATATATATATATTTTTTGATTCTTGATTAGTCTTTAAATCCAAACAGGAAGTGAGTTCTGTAGATGAACTTCTTGTATTGTAAAGGCTGTTTTGCTATGGGGAACCTTGTAAAAGAACCATAGGCCTGCCAGGTTTTGCCATCACAGAGAGCTCGTGGAGCTCAGTCTTGTAATCATTTGTATAAAAGTTTATCATTTACAGATTCACCGAAACCTGACCCTGTGTGTGCACAATATATATATTCTAGAGGTTTGATTGCAGTTTACTCCAGGCCATGATGGAACACATCACTTCAGTGAGAATTATTGAGTTAATGTAGACATTTACCACCTGTAATGGAACAAAATTCCTAATTAGACTAATAGTGTACAAATGTTTGTTTATCTGCAGCCTTTTGACCTGAATGTTAGTTAATGTTAGTGGGTGTTTCAGAGAATCCCTTTTAAAAGAAATATTTACTAAATAGGAAGCGATTATTGAGTCACACAAGCTTTCACACTCGAGAGACAGAGGAAAGGAAATGGGGGGGCAGACTTGAAAAGCGTAAACGACAAGAGAGAAAGCAATAAACAAACAAAAGATGAAGTTGTGCCAACCAAGAGGGATTGGGAATGTGAGGAAAAGCGTCAGTAAATTGGTTTGCAGAAGTGTTTTTTTTTTTTGTCAAGTCAGTCCACAATGTGTTAGTCAGCAGTTGTTGGTGAATTCTCCTCTCACAAGCAGTCAATACTCAATAGGAGGTAACACTGGGATTTATCATTATGTCAGATTGGCTAATTAACATGAATGCTATGTTATGACTGTTGCCAAAATAAATAGGCTATATCTTTGCACGACCATGAATTCGATCGTTCCCACAGAAACCGGAGGAGATTGTCTTTTGGGGAAGTGTGCTTGATCTCTTTTGCGCTCCTCCTCTCAGTCTGTGCTCATTACGACAGCCTCACTGGTGCTAGCTGGGTACCCCCTGTTTCTGTTCTACTTGGTTTGTTCCAGTCAGTGTTAAAAAAAAAAAGGGGGGGGGGGGGGGGGGCACTTCTGCTTTTTACTGTCAGTTAACTGTATTGGACTTAAGTGTGTGAATGGTAAGTAAGAGAAGAATAAAAGCCATTAGATTGCTTAGTATGTTTCAGCTAATGTGTATTATTTTACATGTCTCTTCAGCATCTAAGCAGGTGAAATGAGTATTTTATGTGCAGTCACTGGTAGTCGTCCACCTTAAATACTGAGCGTGAAAGCGGGAACATATGATCACGTGCACAGGTGTCAATCCTTAATTGAGCCACTAATCTGCGGGTGCCATTTGCTTTTAAATGGAGAAAGTGTGTGAAATGTATGTGAACGTGACTTGAACGCGTGTTCGGAGAGAGAATATGTTTGAACTGAAACAATGTAATACACAATTGGATTTTGCGCCTTTTTCAGCTAGTCGTGTTTACAATGTCAATGTTTGAGCGGGCTCATAACGGATACATCAGGGATTTTCAATTCTCTTGGAGCTCAGATTAAAAACACACACACACACACACACACACACACAATGTGTGTGGGAACAGATGAAGGAGCAATGTTTACTTGCATTCCTCAGACTTTTTCTCTTACTCTGTCCTGACCTAGCCTGAGGACTGAACTGAATGATGTTCCCTGGCTCGTTTTGAAGGTTAGATTTTAGTCTCTAGTGTGTACAAGGCATTGGAATGATTTGTTCACTGTTTGAGCAAGGCATGGTGAGACATTGAGTAGATCTCCTCATTGAATAGCTCCAGGGTCCTCAGTTTGATCCTGAACACGGGCTATTGTTTGTGTGGAGTTTCATAAGATTATATGGCCATATTTCATATGACTAACTATGACAGAGTTTAAATACAGAGAATTCTGACACATTTGTTGCTGTATTCATTAATCCAAACAGTTTACTAGTTTATATTAACTTACTTACCCCATTACCTGTCCAGGTGAAAAGTAGCTAATTCAGAATCTCACTTTATCCCCTTCACAATCAGCAGGTTTCTCCATATTAGAAAAGTAGTTTCTATATTTATTTGTTTTATGTCCTTTGCAATCATTATGCATTTTTTTCCTGCATGCAAAAATATTATGTAGCAGTTCTGGCAGTTTAGTTATGGATTATTGATGTTTTCACATTTCTGAGCTGTAAAGCTGGAGGTTTGTCTACAACTTGACTGGAAGGAGGCACATAAACACAACCAAGGTGTTCAGGACTAACCTGCACTTATTTCTTTCTTTCTTTCTTTCTTTCTTTATTTTAGGCGCTTTCTCTGGAGTGTGATGAACTTTATCACATTGGATCAATAATTGTTACAATGCTTTCATGTTATTTGTAATAGTAAGAACTAGGGATGTCACGATACCAAAAATCTAGTAGTTGGTACTGATACCACAAAAAGTACACGATACTCGATACCACGGTGTGGTTAAAAAAATAAATAAACATAATTAAAAAAAACAAAAAACAAAAACAACATTTAAATCTCCTGGAGGACATCCTCCTCTGGTTGATACTGGCAGAGGGAGGGAGAGAGGGGGGTGGTGGTATTTTAGTTATCAATGACATGTCTGACAATGACTAATAAAAAGTGCTAAGGTGCACTCCTATATAGGCACACACACACACACCCCTTATACTCTGAATGCAAGCATTAGTTTAAATTCACTGATATGGTGGCAGGCCAAAAAGATTTATTAAAAGCATGAACATTTGAATAATAATTAGTGACATTACGCTACATTTAGCTGACAGGACACGGGCTGAATGGCGATGCATGGTGGCCCATTAGGAGGTAGTTTATAACATTGCAATGCATTAACGTCGTTAACAAATAACTGGCTCTCGCAAACATTACGTGGAGCATAACATTAGCTGGTTTCACGGCCACAATGCCAGCTGCCTCAAAGGTAATACAAGACCCGTCTTTCAGGTGCTTCGCCGAATTCGAGGTGTTTCCTCGCTTTGTTTGAAATGAACGATAGCATAGGTTGCACACCGGAAACTGATACTAGCTTTCCTCTCAACGAGTTGGGGCGGAGCTAAACTTGTTAAGCTAAGCTAATCTTCTGTAGTGTTTCCCGGGTGCTTGTAGGCGTTCTTCTTCACCACTTTTGGACTGGCTAATACGCGTATTTGCTGCCCCCTTCAGTTCCGGAGGAATTGCAACATTGGTACCTACGATACTTGCGCAACTGCAAAAAACAAGTACTGTCACGTTTTAAGCATGTTGGTACCGAAATATCGGTTGTCGTGACATCCTTAGTAAGAACATAAAGGTGCACTTGTCAATATTTTTTATTGTGGCATTGACATTGCTCATTGCTTAATGTGTTTCTGTCCTTAGATGTCTAACTACAAGCGTGCGACCTTTGAGGAGGAAGACGGGTCCGACATTCCGGCTGATGGAGCCATTTCTCCTGACAGCGTGGAGGTCAGTTAATAGTCAGCGATAATAGTTTATAAGGACGTTCACGATGTTAGTGTGATAATCTTGTTTTTCAGAAAGACAACCAGTTTACCAGTATTGTTCTTTGAAATTGAATGAATTTTGGTGTAGTTGGGTCTGAGGCAGAAACTTGTTCATACTGTTTTTATTCAGTTATTCACATTATTCACAGGTCAGTGGATTGTAGTTATTGCCCTCTGTGTAGACTCTCTCTTCATGCTTTGTGGATAGCAACAAAAGCATCATAATGTATGTTATGCTGGTAAAGGATCAGACCACTGACTAACACATCACAAGGTTGCTGAAGATTTTGTGTGAATTTTCACTTCTACAAATAGTGATTCACAGAGATAAGACGAAATGTTGCTAATTGCAGAAGCAGAAACAGTTGTGAACGGGAACTACATGCTGTATGGTCTGCTTATTTCTCTTATTCTTAACAGGCGTCTCATTGTAAGCCTTGGATAGCTCAAATGATTAGCGGGAATGGATTCTGAGCAATGAGCCAAGGACACAATTGAGAACTCCCACATATTCCCTGCATTGACTCAGTATCTAAGGCTTTGTTTTTTGTTTTTGAATCTCACAAAAATAGCCAAGTGGTTTGCAATCCAGAGCATTTGGCAGCTTGGGTTGCTGCTGTTTTTCCTGAGTTTGAGTCCAAATCACAGATATGACACATAACAATTTTTGTTTAATAGCTGAACATTCCGGCTTCGTGAAACATAACTCGAACAAGTTAAATTAAATTGTTTTAATTAATGGAATATTTTTTTTCCAGATCAAGTAAAGGAAAAAAAAAATTGAATCATTCAATGTTGAGGGGAAAAATGATGGAGAATACTATTTTTCATTAGTGTAGTTCATGCCTCAAAGAGTTCAGGCCGTCATAAAAGCCCGAGGAGGAGCAACAAAGTACTAATTGTGATTTATTTATTTATTTATTTATTTATTGATTGATGATTCCATAATTTTTCCTCAACATTGAGTTGTTCCATAATTTTTTTTCTCTACTTGATCTGGGAAAAAAAGCCATTAATTAAAACAATTTCATTTAATTTGTTTGAGGTATGTTTCATGAAGCCTGTATAATCAGCTGGTAAACAAAATTGTTTTGTCATATGTGTGTTTTTGTTTATTTGCTATGAAGTAAGAAAGCCAGGTGAGCATCCACGAAATGTGGTGATTCCATATTTTTTTTTGCCAGGGGTTGTAGTAAGAAATTAAATCTGGGAAAAATCTTGTCTGCTTTGGAATCAGAGTTAATCAAAGATTCAGTCATCAGGTGTGAAAAAGTATTTGCTTCTAGGCTATGAGCAAGAATTGTGCTGGCAAAAAAAACAAAGTATTGCAAGTAATTTCCAAAGATTTTACTGTTCAAATGGGAGTGAATATTTCCAGGAATGGTGGTCCATGAAGTAGCAAAAATCCCAGTAGAGCTATCAGAGCTCTACATGTCTCTCACACAGCACTAAATTCATAACTCCATTCCAAATGTTCATGACTCAATATACAGAAATGGATTTATGAAAGAGCAGAAATCTCACCTTACTGATAGAAATGTCTGGTTAAAAACCAAATACTGCTCTGTACAACATGCTTATAGACCTACATGGTGACATACCAAAAGTCGAGCCATTTCTCGCTAAAGTAATGATAAAAAAAATTGTCTTGTCAACAAATAAAGTCCTGGGGAAGAATCTGGTATTGTGCAGTACTTTTTTAAATGAAAATAATTATTATTAAGTGTTCTGGTTCTGTACTTTCTCACACTGTGATTATCTAAAACATGCTCTGTTTAGATTACACTGTCCTTTACTTGTTTAGGAAATGTTTGAGTAATGATGCCTGTTGGAACGATTGGTATTGCCACGTCGTCTTGTGCGGTATCCCAGTTCTGTTCTGTAGTTGAGCGCTGTGTGCATGCTGTCACATACCTGTAGAATTTCACATCCTTGTTCTATATTCGCAAGTATCTTACATTAGGTGTAAGAATGACATACCAAATATCATATTTTGAAGAATGACGATAGCACATTTAGATCACTTGAGCATCAAATGGTACTGTAAGTGGCTACAGTCAAATACTGCTTGTCATTATTGCAGCTAACCAGTTTTTAAGAAAAGAGGCAATTATATTTCCACACTACACCATTGGGTGTTGTACAGTCCCACAGCATCTGGAAAACATCTGTTGATGGGCTTGTATAAAGCTCTTTTACTTTATCCACTGGATCCAAATGTCAGTTGCTTGTTTGATTAGAATTGGAGAACAAATGTAATGAATAATAAAATGATTTTTTTTTTTTGGGCGGGGGGTGCTTTTACATCAAAAAAAGTTCTTTAAGGAAGTTACTGTGATCAGGTATGAAACTTTATTAAAAAAAAGTCAGTGGTGTTAGAAATGGGTTCTTTGAATAGCAGGCGAAATTTTTTAATTCAAACATAATGCATCTTCATGTGCTTGTGGCCAGCTGCAGAGTAATTCTTCTGCTGGGCCATTTAATCTATGGCCATTTGTATAATGTTAAAGGAGTACACCAGTGTGTCTTAACCTAATCTCCATTCTCCACATCTGTAGTGTATGTTTGTTTTACCATGGACAAGGATTTCTGTACGCTCCTCTGAACTGAAAACCTGTTTAGCTGAACACTTGAATACTAAAGTAAATCTAATGGCAGTTATTAAAAATCATAAATAAAGAACTGCATTTATCCATTCGTCCATCCATCCATTTTCTGTATCGCTTATTCTACACAGGGTTGCGGTGAACCTGGAGCCAATCCCAGTGAACTCGGGGCACAAGGCGGGGGACATCCTGGACAGTGTTTTGTTGTATCAAAGCACAATCAGACTCCAACCACTAACCACAGTTTCCTCCCTCAGAAAAAGTGGTTCCTTCTTAAAGTACAAATTTTGATTTACTGTACATTTAATGACTACCACAACAGCAACAGAGCAGAAGTTCTGGAGAAATGACAGTTCTTGCTAATAGTAATTGCGCATACACTACCGATGCATTGGATAGAGATTAGGTTTAAAAAAACTGAGAGTTTCTGACTTTCTCCAAACAAACGGTTTTCTTTGTCCAAGGTGTTTATGTCCAGTCTGGGACTTGTTCACATAATATGCTTTGCTAATGCACATATTTATGTCACAGGTGGGTTTCCGGAAAGGTGGGATCCAGTTGTGTGGTGGATTAGGACGCAGGACTCAGCTGGAGATAGTGTTGGCTGCTTTACTCATGGCCTCTGTGTTATCACTTTTTGCATGTGCTGTTACCCTCGGAGTTCATTACAAAAATGGTGAGCCAACCATATACTGTATACGCATTTTCTGGCCTCAGGGCTTGTGCATGCGTGTGTGGTGGGGGATGTGTGTGGGTGGTAGGGGCTGGGTGTAATTGGCAGTATTTTTGGTCCCTTGTGGTAGTTTGTGTAATAGTTTGGGCAGGCTGCTTGTTACATTCTGACCATTTTAAATAAGGTGGCAGCTTTATTTCAGTAAATGCTACCCACGGACAAGTTGAGCTATTATCATCATGATGATGGCAAGCCAAAAAAGTAAGGCACTCAGCAGGGTATCTATAGAGCTAAGGAAGGTCCAAGAAAAGAACTCAACAGAGATGAGAAAAAATATATACATACATTTTGGTAATGCTAAATTTAGAGGTGCTTTTGTTTTGAGGTTGCTGGAAATAAGACAGATACAGAAATATATTTATAAAAAAAATTTTGGGGAAACTTTTTCCAACCTTATCTGCAGGTACAGTAGGTACGTGAACTCTATTTATAAAAAGGATTTTTAGAACTATTTTTCCTCTAGATTGTATAACTCAAATTGACTCAAAGATCAGATTTAATGAAAGCATTATTTATAAATATGTAGGTGAGCATCCTTATTTCCATTCTTATTTCATCTAAACAGAACTCTGAAATTAATGTAGTACACAAAAGACAGCATGTCTTTTGTTGATATTATGTAATTATATAATATCCTAAAAACATGCAATGATGGCCAAGTATTTTTGATAGCTTTGTCTGTCTAAGACTCTGCATTCATGTCAGCACATTAGGGTACTTCTTGTATGCAAATACACCTATTATGCAGTTAAAGGACTAATGAGCTGATAAATATCCATGTCTGAGCATTCTTAAATTAGGCTATATGTTGACACTAAACCCTATTACCTATATTTTTAGCATGAGGTTCACACATGTGCAGCGATCATCAGTGGTATTTGCTATTTGTTTTTCTACAATCAGATTTGAACACGCACAGTGTTGATGAATGGCAAGTCTTTCTACAGAAAATAACCTTATCTTGATTTTACAAAAATGGAATTTGCTAGAATAATGCACTGCAGTCACATGCTATGACTTTCATTACTAGTGCATTTGATAGTGTTCCTCTCTCACAGATCCGTCGTGTAGTCTGTGTCTAACGGAGGCGTGTGTGACAGTGGCCAGTAAGATAGTGGAGTCTCTGGACCGCACAGTTGACCCGTGTCAGGATTTCTACCAGTATGCATGCGGTGGCTGGATTCGCAAAAACCCCCTTCCTGATGGACGCTCACGTTGGAGCACCTTCAACAGCATCTGGGACCAGAACCAGGCCATGCTCAAACATCTACTGGGTGAGCGAGTACAGTTACATTCTCCACACATTCACAGCCATCCATTTTAATGTTCTGATTGGTGCAAGGACACCAATCAAAATTAAACAAATAAATTAAACAAATACATGATTTAAAGGTTAATGTCTCTTGAATAGGTGGTTCTGATTACAGTCCCCTCCAAAAGTATTGGGACGGCAAGGCCAATTCTTTTGTTTTTGCTATACACTGAAGACGTTTGGGTTTGAGCTCAAAAGTTGAATGAGGCAATAGATAGAATAGAATTTCAGCTTTTATTTCCTGATATTTACATCTAGATGTGTTATCTAGAACATGGCACCTTTTGTGGCAGTCCACCCAATTTTTAGGTGAACAAAAGTATTGGACCAGTAAATAACACTAATATTTGGTTGCATATATTCAATTCTTGCTTGCTTGCTAAGCCAGTGACCCACTGACCTCACCAAACTGTTGCATTTTTTATTTTAATTGATGATTTTCCAGGCTTGTATTGCAGCTTCTGTCAGTTATTGTTTGTTTTAAGGGGTTTCTCCCTTCAGGAGGTGAAATGTATGCACAATTGGGTTAAGGTCTGGTGATTGACTTGGCCAGTCTAAAACGTTCCTCTTTTTCCCCTGATAAAGTCCTTTGTCGAGTTGGCAGTGCTTTTTGGCTCATTATCTTGCTTTATGTTAAAGTTCCTCCCAATAAGATTGGATGCATTTCTCTAAACTGGTAGACAAAATGTTCATTTAAACATTTCAATTCATTCTGCTGCTTCCATCATGAGTTCCATAATCAATAAAGATTAGTGAGCCTGTTCCAGAAACAGCCATGTAAGCCCAAACCTTGACACTACCTCCGTTGTGCTTGACAGATGAGATTGTATGTTTTGGTTCATGAGCAGATTCTTTTTTTTCTCCACACTTTGGCCTTTCCATCACTTTGCTAGAGGTTAATTTTGGTTCCAGATGTTTTGTGGCTTATCTTTGTATTTCTTTGCTAATTTTAATCTGGCCTTTTGAGTCTTACTGCTAATGAGTGGTTTGCATCTTGTGGTATGGCCTCTATATTTCTGCTCTCAAAGTCTTCTTCAAATGGTGGATTGTGATCTCTTCACCCCTGCTCTGTGGAGGATGTTGGAGATGTTATTGATTGTTGTTTTTGGCTTTTTCTTCACAGCTCTCACAATGCTTCCTTTATCAACTGCTGTTGTTTTCCTTGGCGGACCTGGTTGTTAGTACAACTAATCATTGTACTTGCCTAATGCTTGTGCAATGGTTCTGATAATTTTCCCACCACTTTTATCAGCTTCAAATTGGCTTGCTTTTCTCCCATAGTCAGCTCTGTGGTCTGCATGTTGGTTTATCCTTTATAACAAGACATACCAGTCAGTCATATGTTCCAATATTTTTGATCACTTGAGAAATGGGTGGGTTCAAACAGAAGTTGCCAAGTTCTAAGGTTTAACACATCTAGATGTAAATATCAGGAAATAAAAGCTGATCTACTGTCTCTTATTCATTTTTTAATCTCAAGCCTAAACCTCTTCAGTGTATAGCAAAAAACAAAAGAATTGGCCTTGCTGTTCCAATACTTTCAGAGGGGCCTATATATAAAGTAATATTTATGGCAAAATTGTAAAGTTAGTACACAGTTAGCACTTGAAAAAACAGTGCATCTGTAGAAACCTTATACATTTGCATTCACTTAAGCCTGGACATCATGGATGGATCTGTCTTCTCATGTTACCTCACACAAACTTTCCTTCTCGCATTTCCTCCCGCCTACTTCTGCTAAACTGAGAACAATGACTGTCTCCCAAATCTACCTGTCAGCTTCTGCCTGAGCTATTGCACTGTTTTTAGTCTTTATTAAGTATTTATACGAGTAGGTGAGCAAAAAAGACTGTGGATATCAATCTGTTTAAAAAAAAAAAAAAAAAAAAAAAAAAAAAAAGCTGGAGTGAGCCAGATTTCATGGTTTAGGTTAAATGTCAAATGAACCAAATGTTCCCTCCTTCTTTGCTAGCACTGTGAACCATGAGTGTAGTACAGCCTGTTGAGGGGGGGGGGAAACATACAGTACTAAATTAAGATCAGACATGTAATGGCTAGACAACAAAACTTATTTTAATTAACACAATATTTAGCTTCCTCAGTTAATTAAACATAATTGGCCTTATTTATCCATATATTTATTCATTCATTCATATCAATTATGTTTTGGTGTTTTTAGAGATCCATGTCTGTCACTAAGGAACAATGATCATTTGATTTGAACATTTTTACATACAAAAGAATAAGCTTATGAAAGACAAGGCTGTTGTTTATTTAAGATGGTAAAGTTACAGTTACCTGATTTTGCTTCTAAATTGACTAAATGATTGTGACAATGTGTCTTAGGGCAGACCAAATTTTAAATACATAAGCAAATTTGCCTGTTAGTTGTTTAGACCTGCTTTCCACTGCTGTTTTTTCCCCCCCACCAGGTAATTTTGAATGACCTTTCAAAGCTGTCAAACATTTTTACCTAATAGAGTTAACTTATAGAATTATCCTCAGGTAATACATATCCCATCATATCGTGTGAGGGGAAAGGTTTTGCTTTTATTCAGTATGGAGACACTCCAAGAATGGCTATTTTCTGTCATCTCTTGCTAAACTGGAAACCAAATATATAACCTATTTTATGATGCCAAAAATGAATATAGAAAAAACATGTATTAGGACTTGGCAACCGCAAGTTATAAAGTTCCTAACATAGGTGTAACCTGCGTATTATGGGCATGTAACCATCAAACACAACCTGTAAAGCAGTACACCCGAAGAAGAGGTAATTGCATTAAAGAATGGAAGTGTGTGCAGTATTTTCTTTTGTACTACGGCCATGGGTGCATTACAAGACACTCCCATTTCTGTAATTTCCGTTCATTACATCCATATGCATTCGACTATTTAATACTGCTTTGATGACGTGTGGTAGTAAAGCTGTGAAGGATATAATCTTGGCTTTAAAGCATGCTGAGAGGAAGCAAATGCTCCAGTAAACAGTAGATGAGCAGTGTATTCTCACAGCACCTGCGCACTCCTGCAGCGTTGCCTTTAGCTAAATGAGGGAGAGTATGATGAGGTGGTGGTCACTCAGTGAAATGTTGCTAGACTGGGAACGGGAAGATGGAAGTGAAACAGAATGTGGGGTAAAGGAAGGATGTGATAGCTAATTGTAGAAATGTACTGTATGATTTGTGCTTTAACAAGCGAGACAGGGAGAGTCACGTGGCCGCTTTGTGCTGATGCACCTGGTTGAGTGTCTTCTATTGTCTGACTAACACAAAACATGCAAATATTGTGTATGCTGCAACTGCAGTGTTGAATTGCACTCAGCATGTGTGGCAGAATGCCAACCTTACCTCATTCACCCTCCCTACATTTCTTCCTCTCCTTTCCTGTCCCTCTGGCTCGTCTTCATTGGCCTGTACCTGCTGACCGGTAATTGGCCTGGCACTGTGTGCATGTGAATTTATTAGTGGAATATTCCTCCTTGTGTGTCTTAATGTGATTACGCTAGAAGAGGGAAGGCAGATGAGAGCTGAAAGGAACAGCTGCTCGTCCCTGCTCAACCCCCCCCCCCCCCACCCCCCCCCCCACACACACACAAGAACATGAATTATGCTGGTTATAAACCATACACACATATACAGGGTAAGGTAATTTCTGCTCTCACAATTAAACTAAGACATCATCATGACAAAAGCTCGTAGAAAACAAGAACCAGGGGTCGTGCTGACAAGGGCTGTACTGTATTATTCACTGAAATTAGGTTAGCAGTGATATGGATGCTGTTTTTCCCATTTATACATCACTGTTCACTCATGAGACTTGACACAAGGACCAAACAGGCACAAAAGCAACACTTGAGTTAAACATGTGCATCTGTCAGTGGAGCAGCAGTGCTTGTCTAGAGCGTGTTTAAAAGGTAGGGCTCCCGAGTGGTGCAACATAAGAGTTCACCCGGTCGTCCAGGGTTCGTGAGCATGAATCCCAACAATGCCACAGCCATCCGTGCCTGGGAGTCCACGAGATTGGCTGTGCTCTCAGGGAGGGAGGGCTGGCATACTCTCTTTTCCCAATCAATTCCAGTGATGCTAGCCAATCATGGGCATCTGGGAGCTCAAGCATGCAGAAGTGGGCAGATTGTGTAATCCAAATGCTATCCACCCACTTCTGCATGCCCCTGACGTTGCATGAGCAGCAGTTGGAAGAGATGCAGTACAAAGGAAGCGCATGATGGCCTTCACCCTCCCTTGTTGGTAGGGACTTTGAATTGGCCATGATTAAATTGGGGAGTAAACTTCAGGTGGAACTTTTCTCCACAGATGATTACTCTAGGTAATTACTCTTTTAGTCCTAGAGGAGAACACCAGTGGGCAGTCCCATGACCCTTTGCTCTGACCTTGTAGCTGCTTCTTCCTTATGTCATGCTTGTGTGTCTGTATACCTCCTGCTGGGTCTCTGAGCATTCTCTTTACTCCTATACTCCACTCTTATTCAACCTAATAAGGTTGTAAGGCTGTAACAAGCTGCATTTGTTGTCTTAACACCAAGAGGAAGTGGGAGCATGACTTGCTATATATAACATAAGTGATAACAGGAACTAATTTGTTTCACATATGTAACTAATAAATGGATAAAAATTGCAATACATATGTAATGGATAAAAAGTGCAATACAGTATATAGCCTAAGGGTAGTTATTGTACTCCATCAGTAAATGTTTTCCTGTGTGCAGCATTAACAACCAACCAACTGTACAAATAATCTATCTGTTGTTCTGTTTCTAGAGAATGGCACCTTTAACTCAAGTAGTGAAGCAGAGAAAAAAGCTCAGTTCTACTACTTGTCCTGTCTGAATGAGCAGCGTATCGAGGAGCTGGGAGCCCAGCCACTCATCGACCTCATCACTAAGGTAGGACTTCCTTACTCACCCCCCCCCAATCCCTGGTGACCTTGCACTAGACAAATTTAGTGTTGGAAGCCAAGACTCATTTCACTAATAGAACAAGGACACACCGTGTCATTGATGTAAGGCACCACTCCTAAGGGCTTTTTATACTAGTGGTTGTCAAACTTGGCTTAAGTACAGAGGTCTGAGCTGAATATTGGAGTGATTCAATAGAATATTTCCATTTGAGATGAACAATCTGTGTTTGTACAAATGTAGAAGTATACTTGAGAAACCGCCCAATATCAATAAAACATTTGCTTTAGTACTTCATAGACACACACTTTAAGTTCAGCCATAAATGCATTTATCAGATGCCGTTGGCGTGGGTTCGTACCAACTGACTTTTCTTTCAACACTGATGCACACGAAAGCCAACATATCTCTTCCTTGTGGAGAACCTTCAACCTGCTAGAAATGGTCAGCGTCTTAGTTAGCCAGGTCCACATGGTACTTAATATTTATCATAAAACATTTACAGAATTTTAGCAGATGCCCTTATCCAGAGCAATTTACATGCATCTCATTTATACACCTAAGCAGTTGAGGGCTAAGGGCCTTGCTCAAGGATCCAGCAGTGGCAGCTTGGCAGTGCTGGGATTTGAACTCGCAACCTCCTGATCAGTAGTCCAACATGTTGACCACTGAGCTACCACTGCCGTAGAAAGGTGCACCACTGCTGAAAACAGTTGTTTTGATACCAACTTGCAGTACATTCCAGTAGATATTAAGGTTTCCAGATTTGTGTAACAAAGCCTGCCCAGTGGCTGTCCAAATCAAGCCTGAATATCACATTTGGTACATGGATGATAAGGGTAGGCTGTGTGCACCAACTTGTCTACAATGTTCTTATCAATGTTACATAAAGCAAAACTCTACTGCATGCTTATGGGTTATGAGATGCGCTTTTAATCCTAATCCTGCTGGTGAGATTTTTACACCAGAAGTCCTGCACGTGCCAGTTGAAAAAAAAAAATACAGTTGAGATGTATGAAGTCACACTGATTACACTTGAATCTAAAAATTAATTGGCATTCACAGAACTTTAGTCAGCCTTATTTGGGTTGCTTTCTAAAACTGCTCTTCTCCAGAGATTAATACAGGCTATGTGACTAATTTAAAGCCCCCACACACGAGGGAGTCTTCTGGAGAGAGGAGCAAATGACTAGAATGGTCTCTCTCTCTCTCTCTCTCTCTCTCTCTCTCTCTCTCTCTCTCTCTCTCTCTGCTGAGGTTGATACAATGATTGAATGAATCTGCTCAGCTGTCGGTATGAGCTGAACTCGTATTCTCATAGGAGAGATGCATTTAATTCAGTTTGATGTCTACTCACAGCTTTAACTTGATTGGATCCCCTTCTTCCACGTTTAGAGAAGTCAAGTGACCCACAGAAAGTGATTTGCCATCTTTTGTATATGGTCTTTTAAGTACACAGGGGTCATATATTTAGTTTGGGGTACCCATGTTGTCCTGCAGAATCAAAGAGCTGCACAGTTTCAGTGGAGATGTTGCACTCACCTTTTGTGTACTGTATGTTTGCAGACTGGGGGATGGAACATCACTGAGCCATGGGAAAAGGATAACTTCATGGAGGTGCTGAAGACGGTCTCAGGCCCATACAGAGCCCAGCCTTTTTTCACTGTGGGGGTCAGCGTGGACCCTAAAAACTCCAACAGCAACATAATTCAGGTGCATGCTCAAATCTCATGCAAGTTTTGGGTACAACTTTGAAACTTCTTAACAGATTATGAAAAGACTGAGCATTGCACACTTGATTTTTGTACCTTTTCAGTGTCTGAAAAGAAATAAGGATAAATAAGTGAGATCACACACTAGCTAAAGATCACACATTATACTTATAATTTGCTGCTGAATCAAACTGAACATATAAAGGATTCAAGAAAACACTTTCTCATTACGCTGATAGCAAACAAACTTGGCGGTCTTACCTCACCTGATACTGACAACTGGAGCCTAGATTTTTTTTTTCTCATTGGTTGGACCATTTTTTTATTTTTTATTTTATTTTATTTAAGAACTTCAGATCTCTTGTGTTGATCAGCTTGCAATACCAGACATTGTCCTGATTTGGGTTGAAAAAACACTAATGTTTGATGCTCTGACTCACTCCGACTTCCCAAGGAGCCAAGAGTTTAGCGTGTCTGCTAGGGCTGACCAGCACAGATCCAGACTGACTGTGAATCATGGCGGTAATCTAGGGAAAAGTCATGCATTAGACATGAGCCAATTTGGCCTGACAAAGAGTTTAAGGTAGCATCACTCACATGAAAGGCAGCATAATGCCTCTTGCATAAAATACATAGTTATGATGAAATTTTATTATAGCCCTCACCTCCAAAACATGAGATCTGATATAACAAAGCAACACAAAAAAAAACCAAACAGATTTTGTCTGTTCTGCTTGCCTTGGAAGGTCACATCATTAGCAGGATTACTGTTTCTCTGTTCTAATACATTTTTCCCATCAGCTAATCATCAAGCACTGCATGAGCTCTAACAGGTGTGACTGTTAAATGGTGTAGAAGCACAGCAATGTAGGACTGCACTTTTTATATAATAAACAGTAGATTATTTTAATTTTCTACAATGATTGGAATGGCATGGTGGCTTCTGATTCTCTCTCTCCCTCACTGAGCTATCCAATAACAGGATCAAAGTGTGACCTTAGCTAGCAAGTTTTTAGACATGTTTAAAAATCCTAGCACACTTATCGTAAAAGAGTAGTGGTATACATGGCGAAATTCCCCCATTGGCCCTTCTTTATCATGGCCCCCTAATAATCCCCATCCCTGAATTGCCCCCCCCCCCCCCGACCATCTCACACAAAGTAGATAGTATCAGTTGACCCTCATGGTGAGTAACTGTTGTCCTGTATTTACTTTGCAGCGAATTGATATTTTTGTTTGTTTGCTCACCATGACTTGTATCCTGAATTTATGTTTCTGCAAAGCTGCTTTGGGATAGTGTCCACTGTTAAAAGCACTATACAAATAAAACTGAATTGAATTGAACTGTGTGTATTTTGCCCATCTGTATTTGCAGGTTGATCAATCCGGGCTCTTCCTTCCTTCCCGGGATTATTACCTCAATAAGACTAATGAGAAGGTAAGCCACCCTGTGCTCTTGATCTAATACACGTGATTCGCCTCATTAGGTAACAAATTGCTTTTGCCTTTATTGGGACTCCACATCTAGTGTTCATGCATTTTTGTTGTTTATAGTTTCTGTTTTCACATAGGGCCACGTGTTCATACTGGTCTTCTGGGTTTGATGCATATGGTTTATATTTTTCCATATTGAACAAGTAGTGCTGTTGTAGGGGTTGACTCATGACAGCTGCATATGTAATACTGTTATAGCGTTGCATTTGTAGTGCTGATACATGACTCACAGCTGGCACTTTGATTTAGTGTTGCAGGTTGGATGGGTTTAGGTACAAAATATTTTCATTTAAACGCTTAAAAGTACGAATGGTTGAAGGAGAGCTTAAGGTTATGTCTGTAATCCTGGTTCTCAGATCTCATGAGCAAGACATCTCAGTGGATCACTCTCCTTGTGTAGAGCAAGAAAGAAGTTTATCTAGACTGTCTAGGTGATGTTGCTCCAATGATTATAAGGCAGGAGAGAGTCCCACCTGTGCGACGCACATGTCACCTCTGCCAGTCAGTCCTGGCTGGCGTAATGGAATATTGCTTCTGAGGGACAACGCAAAGGGGCCTCTCTCATAGTAAGATGCCTCACTCTTGCTATCAGAGAGTTGGGTTACAGTAACCTACAGTTCTGTTTCAATCATTCACTTCAGTATCTCACTATGGGATATTGTGACTCCCGACTTGTCGGACAAGTTTATCTTGAAGACCAGACTGGCACGTCTGTTCGCAAGCTGACACTAAGGACAGGATGTGCCAATAATTACATCAATCTTATAAAACCACACAAAGATGTGCCTGTGGGAGACTGTAGTCCCTTCTGAGAATAAGCTGAAACTATATGATCATGATCCATTGCAAGAAGCACTGTTTCATGATCGATCTATTCAAGTAAGGCACAGCCCATGACACAAACAGCTGGTCAGACTTCCTGAGCCCCACTGTTCTGTCAGTGCTCTCTGCCCATTCTGTGCACTGCAGACTTGCATTCAACCATTTGGAAGCAAAAGGAAGGAGATAAAAGGCCCATAATGTAATCGACTGGCATGTCAGTGTTGTCAGTACCTTTTGAGGTTGAATGAAGGAGTAGGTTTCAGTAAAACCTTACCCTCACCCATAGAAATTGCATACATGATGGGTTTACAGATGTGGATGTTGCTAAGGTTCTTTGCTGAAGCCAGTGCCAGCAGCATCACCGTTTGCAAAGAAAGTGCCCCCACAAGCCTGAGATAGGAGATCTGTTTATCAGCAGGGGCCACAGGCGGCTATCAGAATGAGATTGAGTCCCCATTCCCTCATCCTGGTTAGAGTTGGGGCGATCAGGTATTACAGCGGAAACGCATACAAGAGGGTCTGCAGCCACTCGTGTGCTAGTGCATCCACCCCCAGTGGGACATTTTGACCTTTCATGGAATAAAACAGGGTGCACTGTGAGTGTCTTTTATTGCAAAGAGATCCATTTCAGCACAACTGTTACTTCGTTGTGGAGCTTCCATCTCCATAATCTGGATTGCCCCTGAACGTAAAATCTGTGCACAGATTCAGAAACATGAGTGGCTCTTGGTGTCAGGAGCCGCGAGGGCATCTATTGTGATCAACTTTCTGGTCAGGACAGCGCCCATCAGCACGCCTGCAGTCAGAAAAGACGGGATGCAGGGCTGCTGTACAGCTTACTGACACATTAACATTGCAGTGAGCATGATGTAATGGATCCAATCTGAGGGAAGAATGAGGGAAACAACCCACTGAATAAAGCCCCTCATATACATTCAGCCTAATGGGACAGCTACTAGTGCTGCTACCATCAGGCGCAAAAGTCTGGGCCATAATCCGTACCGCCCTCCTTTCTACCCTACGGAAAAGAAACCGGCACAACAGCATAGCCTGCACATTGTCTGCTGATCAGTAAGCCCTAAGTGCCACTGAGGTCAGAGTCAACCCTATGAATGGCATATTTTGGGTAGGGTTCAGTATACACTTTTCCCTGTTTAACGCGAAGCTCAGCACATGCAGGTGCTCTAAGAGCAGCTTCCTGATATGATTAACTAGCTATCAGCCAATCAATTGGGCCTGCAAGGTTGGCAGAATTATATGTGCAGTCATCGCTGCCTATCATGCATGAGCGCCATCTAGTGATATTATTTGGGATTGTGCATGCATGTGCACATGTGGACTTTGAACCTAATTTATAAGCAATTTTTTTGTGCCACTGGGCACTTTGGAACAATTTTGGTTAAGCCCTTGGCTTGAGGCCCGGATGCACATTTAAACATTTTTATTGAAAGGGGCCACTGGTGTTTGCTTATGAGACTCAACTGGGGCTCTAACTGGCACACTGAACATTCGTTTCTTCTCCCCTTTGTGCGGGTGTGAGATATCTAGGCTCTGGAGGCTTGTTTGGGCCTTGAGTGGAGGTTTGAGGTGGTGGCTGTTGCTTTGTGACCAGTAGGCCGGTGGACAGACTACAGCCTGAGTGAACGTCTGCCGAGGTGCCTGAGAGGGGGCCGTTTGAGTTTTGGGGATGCACATTTAGAGCGCTTCACCCTCCCTCTTCTTTTCATCACACCACTTTTGCATTGTGGCCAAAGATGCCTTTGGGGTCCACAGGCACATCCAGCAACCCTGCCTTTTATCTTTCAGAGATACTCAACAGGTTGAGCCATCGAGCTCTCTTTTCCCTCTCATGAGACCTATGGCTCTCCTGGATACTTGAACTGCATGTAGTCTGAGTAGTTTGGCGCACTTATATAGTGCTTTTATCCAAAGCGCTTTACACTGTGTCTCATTCACCCATTCACACACCAATGGTAGCAGAGCTGCCATGCAAGGCACTAACTTGCCATCGGGAGCAACTTGGGGTTCAGCGTCTTGCCCAAGGACACTTCGGCATGTGGAGTCACGCTGGCCGGGAATCGAACCGCCAACCCTACGATTAGTGGACAACCCGCTCTACCACCTGATCCACAGCCGCCCCTGTGTACACATTGTTAGCAGTAGACTTTATTGTTGTTGTTTATATAATGGATATTACAGCTATAGATCAGAATACCTTTTTAAATAGCTTATTATTTAAAAATATAGATGACTTTTAAGATTCATCTGACAGTCTTCTCGTTGTCTGTTATTGATCATGCCAGTAACATTACTTAATTAAAGACCAAACAGGAAGTTCTTAATGAGGGGAAGGGAATGGTGTGGTGGTGCTTTACAATTACTGAAAAAATGCCAAGTTAAATAAGTGTGATAGATTTTCAACATTCATCAGAGATGATCAAATCATAAAATCATTAGCTAGCCCAGTGTAGAAAGTACATGTTTACATCGTGAAATGAATCATAAGTGGGCAAAAAGCCGAACAGGGAGAATCTCTTCTCTCGGCCATTGACTTGTTTGACAAAAAACTGTTTAAGTATTTATTTATATGCCACAGAATATATGTAAGACATTTTATACCAGCATATTGCTTAAAAAGTTGTACCCACTTTGATTTTGTTTGTGGTCTAAAACTCATGACTGAATAACTTGAACCGTAGAATTCCAAACTCTCAAACTATTAAACTATACCCACACCTGAGTTTTTAGTTGTTACTCATGCTGGTTGTGTTTGTGTGTTAAGGTTTTAAAGGCATATCTGGACTACATGGTGGAGCTTGGGTTGTTGCTGGGAGGAGATAAAAACTCCACTCAGAGTCAGATGCAGCAGATTCTGGACTTTGAGACTGCACTGGCCAACATCACTGTGCCCCAGGACGAACGCAGGGACGAGGAGAAAATCTACCACAAAATCACCATCGCTGAGCTACAGGTGTGTGCATGAGGCATGATGAGAGTGAGGGAGGAAGACATGTGCTGGCTTTAGTCAGCTTTATTTATACAATAGTCAGAGGTTCTCAAACAATTTGTAGATAGGGGCCACTTTAACTGTAAAACAAATTCCACAGATCCCTCCGTTTACTTTATGACTGGTTATTATGACTGTTTACTGTTGAATCAAATGTTAGGCTTATTGTTCAGATGTTTACAACTTTCTGACTATTTATTGGAACCATAGAGCTTTTTACTCCTGGACTTTCTACTGATGGAACACAGTAGGTCTAAGTTGACATTATATGTAGGCCTACATATTTTTGATTTATTGACGTTTGGATTAAACCTATTTATTTCAAGTAACCAGTCAAACAGGTTAAAACTATAACTCAATACACTATATGGACAAAAGTGTCTGGGCATCTGACCAACACGCCCATATTTGGGCCTTTCCCAACTGTTGCCACAAAGTTTGAAGCACACAATTGTCTAGAATGTCTTTGTATGCTGTAGCATTAATACTTCACTGGAACTAAGAAGCTAAAACCTCTTCCAGCATGACAATGCCCCTGTGTACATAGCGAGGTCCATAAAGACATGGTTTGCCTAGATTGGAGTGGAAGAACACCGAGTGGCCTGTACAGAGCCCTAGCCCTAACCCCAACCCCACTGAACACCTTTGTCAGAAATTGGAACGCTGACTCTGCACCAGACCTCCTCCTCAACATCAGTGCCTGACCTCACTAATGCTCTTGTGGCTGAATGGGCAAATCCCCACAGCCACACTCATAAAAGCAAGCCTTCCCAGAAGAGTGGAGGTTATTATAACAGCAAAGGGGGATACATCTAGAATGGACTGTTAAACAAGGACGTGTGGGTGTTATTGGCCAGGTGTCACATACTTTTGGTCATATAGTGTAAATATGATAAATGTAGCAAAAAAAAAAAATAATCATGGTAGATCCCTTGGCTGTGTTTCCTGTAAGGATGTCACGATACCAAAAATCTAGTAGTCGGTACCGATACCACCAAAAGTACACGATACTCGATACCAAAGTCGATATCATGGTGTGGTATAAAAAATAAATAAAAAAATTAAATTAAAAAACTCTCCTGGAGGACATCCTCCTCTGGCTGATACTGGCAAAGAGAGGGGGGAGGGTATTTTAGTTATCAAACACTGTCTGACAATTAGTCTCGGGAGGTGCACTCCTAAACGTACACACATACACACACCCCTTATACTCTGAATGCAAGCATTAGTTTAAATTTACTGATATGGTGGCAGGCCAAAAAGATTTATTAAAAGCATGAACATTAGAATAATTATTAGTGACATGAGGCTACATTTAGCTGACAGGGCTGAATGGCGATGCATGGTGGCCCATTAGGAGGTAGTTTATAACATCGCAATGCGTTAGCGTCTTTAACAAATAACAGGCTATCGCAAACATTACATGGAGCATAACGTTAGCTGGTTTCACGGCTACAATGCCAGCTGCCTCAAACAAATATAATATAGGACCGTCTTTCAGGTGCTTCGCCAAATTCCAGGTGTTTCCTCGCTTTGTTTGAAATGAACGATAGTATCGGTTGCACACTGGAAACCGATACTAGCTTTCCTCTCAATGAGTCGGGGCGAAGGTAAACTTGTTAAGCTAAGCTAAACTTCTGTAGTTTTTCCCGTGTGCTTGTAGGCGTTCCTCTTCTTCTTCACCACTTTTGGACTGACTAAAACACTTGCGTGTATTTGCTGCCCCCTTGAGGTCCGGAAGAATTGCAACCTCAGTACTTTCGGTACTTTCTTTACAAACGGTTCTAATACTACTGCAGAAAAAAAAAAGTACCGTCACGTTTTAAGAATGTTGGTACCGAAGTATCAGTTCTTGTGACATCCCTAGTTTCCTGGACCCCCGGAGGTCCTCACCTAAGAACCGCTGCCATAGCAGATCTCCGTGTTCATCACTGATGACAGTGAATCATTCTTTTCTGTCTGTTGTGATGAGCTGCTTAAAGACAAGACATTGTTTTCTCACCAGATCATCATGCCCTTTCAGAACATTTCCTTTGGCAGATGCACGTTTCTCAGCTCCCTCTTTAAAAAACAATTAAATTTTTTTAGGAATCTTCTCTTCATGCCTCACACCAGCAAACCCTTTGTTTCCCAAGCCTGCAATTGTTATAGCAACAGTTGCCAGGCAACAAGCGTTTTTTTTTCTTTTTCTTTTTACAGGAGAATGAGAGAAAAGCAAGTGTGAAGCAAAGAAATAGTAGGATATAAATTATTTCACTGATTACATTTCCTGGCTGTCTGATATTTTTAAATTTTGAGTGTTGTGCGTTAAACAAGGCTTCTTGAGATGACTGCCATCATGCTGGACATTTTGGGTCTGTTGAAGGCCAGAAGTGAGTGAGTGTTCTTTTGAGATCTAAAGCACCTAAGCACTTGCCAAGGCGGTTTAAATCTATTTCTGAGTTTATGAAACACCAGTACCCTTATATATTTTTTTTGTTTGTTTTTTAATTTTTTATTTATTTATTTATTTTAAATTAAGCTGATATACACTCAAATAACTGATGTACACCCTGTACTCCAGTTTTATTTGGTTATCAATTTTAAATAGTTGTGGCATGTTTTAGCAACTTCAGCACCACTACATTTGGGACAGAACATTTCACATTTTTGCAGCATAAATTTGGTCAGTTATAAGTTATTAGCACTGCTGTTTAAATAGATATTTTGGCCATCATTGGACCAGTATCCATTTTAGGCCATTAATTTTGTGTATTTTTACATGACAAAACTGTTTGTAAGGTTACATTGTATTCATTATTAAGTGGCAATATGGGTTTTGTTAAAATCATTGTCAAGTTTACAATTCATAAAACCTAAAGATTAATATTAAAAATATTTCTTTTAGTTCCATTAAGTGAAATAACTCCATAACCAGACATCCCAACTGTGGGCTGGAATCCTCCTGGTCTTTAATTTAGAAAATGTGAGATTTTGGGATGACTAGCGAATGTCTGTTGGTTAACGTGGACCGGTGTTTTCCTGCCATAAAATTGCTATATACAATATTTTGTGATAATGTACTGTATAGAGTTTTTAATCCCTTTTTTTTTATTATTATTTTTTTATTATTATTATTCCTAGAGTATGAATCAAACCTATAAAACCCTAGCCATTTTTGCACGTTTCAACCAGTTGAAGTCAAAAACACCATTCACAGCTTTATCGGAGTAGAATTATGGAGTCCTTTCCACTCAATTTTGCATCACTTCCTCAAATTTCTCAAATCAAGTAAAATCTGCTATGCAAGTCACTTGTATCCAGGAACCCTTTCTCTTTGCTGCACTGTGGACACAGCGCAGTGGACTTTTTTTTGTATCCACATATTACTGGAATAAGCTGAAGCCCTCTGGCTTTTTAACTTTGAGTAAACACCCTTCTCTTTCTTATCCTTCTTCCTCTGTGGGACTGCTGAAGGAAAAAAAAAAGTTTATTTTTATCTTTTTATCATCTCCCTCTTCCCAGACTCCCACAGCCTGGATAAGGATGACTGCTGTGTGCGTGTGCGTGTGCGTGTGTGTGTGTGTGTGTGTGTGTGTGTGTGTGTGTGTGTGTGTGTGTGAGGTAGTGTGTGTGATGAGAATTTCAGTAAAATATACCCCAAGGGTTGGGCAGCTGGAATTGCATCTTGGGCTCTGGAATGCAAACATGCTTGTGTGTGTGTGTGAGAGAGAGAGAGGGTGAGTTTGTTTGTCTGAAGGGGTGTGTGGTTGGTGGAAAATATGTAACTATGTCAGAGAATGTGGTAGTAGAAATGAATTTTGTCAGGTAAAAATATTGAGCAAGATAAAAGCTTTGGGGTTCCATGCCTCTTCTCTAAGAGCCATAGTTAATGTCTAAGAGGGTTGCATAGAATATGCATGTGTTTTAATACCAAGCTGGCCAGGAGCAATGTGTACCGCACATCTTGAGTCCTCTGAGAATTTCTCTCGGCCTAGTGTGATCAGCTGTTTTGTGGGCAATGTTAATGGGGTTTAATTCCTCTTTGCTAAGCTGTTTTGAAAGTCCAATATTTCATCCAGGCGCACGGTGACCTAGAGGTTATCACGTTTGCCTCACACCTCCAGGGTTGGGGGTTCGACTCCCACCGCTGCCCTGTGTGTGTGCGCGCGCGGAGTTTGCATGTTCTCCCTGTGCTGGGGGGAGTTTCCTCCAGGTATTCCCCCAGACCTTGTGTGATAGATTGACACCCTGCTTTGTGCCCGATGCTCCCTGGGATAGGCTCCAGGTTCCCTGCGACCCTGTGGGATAAGTGGTATAGAAAATGAATGGATGGATATTCATTCCCACTGCGAAATGGACTTGCTTGTATCCCTCTGATGATTTGCACATTTCTTTTAAAGTGCTCAGACATACAAAATTTGCAACATGACTAGGAATTAATTGAAGCTATTGAGGATCAGTTAGCATGATATTTTCCTAATGCTAAATGTATGCATATGAGCCATGATTTATTATTATTGATTTGGGAAGAGATTTTCATATTGATCTCCCCTTTCTCAGGCACTTGCACCTGCTGTGGATTGGCTGGACTACCTGACCTCTGCCCTTTCACCCCTGGAGCTGAATGATACAGAGCCTGTGGTTGTGTATGCCAAGGAATACCTGCAGCAGGTCTCAGACCTCATCAACAAGACTGACCGCAAGTATGTGCGCGTGTTTGTGTGTCTGAGCTAGACTAGGCAAACGTGGCAAAGACTGGTACAGGGGCATTTTTCTATCAGTTAAAGAAATACTACAGTATTTGTCAACCATATCTCTATCCACCACAGGGCTTCAACTATTTATTTTCATATTCCATTAATCTTTCATTTATTTTTAATGATACTAAATGTTTAATTTATTTATTTCTGAGGAGATCAGCTTCTTGGTCTGATTTCTGTCTGCAGTCTTGTGAACACCACAAACACACACACTCTCCCTCACTCACTCACTCAGTGTCCATTTCTTCTTGCTGTAGTTTGCTGAATAACTACATGATTTGGAATCTGGTGCAGAAAGGAGCGTCAAGTCTCGACCAGCGTTTCGAGAATGCCCAGGACAAACTACTGGAGAGTCTATATGGCACCAAAAAGGTGAATTTAGATGACTTGGTCGGGTGTTGCATCAATTGAGACTGACTGATAAGCTGTGTGTGCTTTCCCTGTATCAAATATGAATTTCCTTTGTGGCTTTCTCTCCTGTGTGTATACAGTCATGCACTCCTCGCTGGCAGACCTGCATTGGAAACACAGATGACACTCTGGGTTTTGCTCTGGGCGCACTGTTTGTTAAAGCCACCTTTGACAAACACAGCAAAGAGATTGTGAGTTTCACAGAAGCCATAGTGGCACCAGACTGTCGATAAGATTATCATCAGTGACGTCATTTCCATTATTTTTCACATTATCATTAGTGACTCTTTGCCACCACTGTGTGGCTGTAGTGTGAACTACACCATATGCTGTATTCACATGTTCATCTAAACCATGTATCATAAGTCTCTTCATTCATTATATACCAAAGGCGCATGTTCCTGGATCAGCACTCACAGCTCTGAGATGTTTCAGAAATGCAACAACTCTTCTCTCTTCCTGCAGGCTGAGGGTATGATCAATGAGATACGAACTGCTTTTAAAGACGCTTTGGACAACCTCAGTTGGATGGATGAACAGACACGACAAGCTGCCAAGGACAAGGTGAGGGAACACTGTCCATCTCAGATGAGACCGAGTCCAGAGAAGTCGGCGGCGCTTCTAGAGAGTGTTGACGTGTGGCTTCTGCTTTGCATAGTAAAGCCTTAACTTGTATCTCTGGATGCAGCGGCGAATGGTGTTGACCGACAAAGGTTTACCAAAGTATTCATGAGCCTATGTCAGGATGTCCATTGCAGACTCATGACTGTTTTTAAGACGGTGACGTCTGAGGGATCAGAAATCACACACATTCAGAAGTGGTTTTCAGCTATGATTAGATGATTACCTCACCTGTTTCAAATCACCTTATTATTTCAACTTGTCACATCGCTATTAGTCCTAAATTGCCCCTGTCCCAACTTTTTTGGAACATGCTTTTATCCATGTCTTTATCAGAATTTTCCATAATGTCCCAACTTTTTTGGAATTGGGATTGTACAAATTTTGCAACTTGATCCCAACATACCGTCAGGGCCATAAATATTTGGAAATTTGGACAGAGTAATTGTTATAACTGTCTACCACAGACTATTGGTTAACTTATGAATATGAGCTCAAAGTGCATGCTTTCAGCTGTAATTAAATGTTTTTAAAGTACCAAAAGTAATTGGACAAACTAACACAATTTATAAATTGAAATGTAATTTTTAATACTTCCTTATAAATCCTTCGCAGTCAGTTATTGAAGTCTGGAACCTATAGACATCACACATTGTGTTTCTTCCCTGCTGATGCTCTGCCAGGCCGTTACAGCATCTGTTTTCAGTTCCTGCTTGTTCCTGTTGTGTTTCGCCTTCAATTTTAACTTCAGCAAGTGAAATGCATAGTCTGTTGGATTCAGGTCAGGTATTTGACTCTGCATTGCAGACTCTGCATTATATTCCAGTCCTTTGCCTAAAAGTCTTGGGTTGCTTTCAACACCATTGTCCATCTGCAGTGTGAAGCGCCGTACAGTGAGTTTTGATGTATTTGGCTGAACATTTAGCTCTGTACACTTTATTCCTCCTGCATTTCATTTCCTCCTGCTGCTTTTGTCAGCAGTCACATCAGTAAATGCAAGGGAGTCAGTTTTATTGGAAGTCGTATATGCACACGCCATAAGATGAGGTGGTATACTTCAAATCATAAGTGGGTCCTTCCCTTCTCCATGTTCTTCTCTTCCCATCAAGTTGATCTATGTCTCATCTGTCAAAGTTTGTTTTGGCAAACTCTAATCTGGTCTTCCTGTTTTATGAGACGTACCAAGAATGCACCACATAGTTGATTTGACTGTACCTATTGTTTGTTTTTGCTATCTCTCTGATGGGTTTGTTTAGGTTTTTCAGCTTTTTCAGCTTGTTTCACTGGCAGTGATCGCTGTATGGACTTCATATTGAGAGTTAACAGATTGCAAATTCCAAATTATTAAATTGCAATTATTAAATGATATTCATTGTATCATGTCAAATACGATATACTGTGGTAGATCGCCAAAATAACTGTCAATATCCAAATATTTATGGACCTGACTGTATGTCTTTTACTATTGTATCAAATAACAGGTTTTTCAAGATAAATGGTTGTGTTTTTTTTAATATTTATTTCTTTATTTGTTTTGTTTTGTTTTGTTAGGCTGATGCCATCTATGACATGATCGGTTTCCCAGACTTCATCCTGGACCCCAAGGAGCTGGATGAAGTATATGATGGGGTAGGTAAACAAATGACCAGATCAAGATTATACTGCTGAGGTGAATTTTTAGAGAGATGGTGGTGTGAAAATGAAATGTAGTTATTTTAGTCTTTCTGTTCTTCTAGTATGAAGTCTCGGAGGACAACTTTTTCCAGAATATGCTCAACTTCTACAACTTCTCAGCCAGAGTGATGGCAGACCAGCTGCGCAAACCTCCAAACAAAGACCAGTGAGTTTTTCTGCATGCATTTGCGTGTGTGCGCATCTAGGCTTAATTACAGAGTTGTAAAAGAGCATTTTTTTCTGATTATGATTTCTGCCTCTTTTAATTCTCTCTCTCTCGCTCTCTCTCTCTTGATCTCTTGCTCTCTCTATCTCGCGCTCTCTCTCTCTCTCTCTCTCTCTCTCTCTCTCTATCTCCCATTTAGATGGAGCATGACTCCTCCTACAGTAAATGCATACTACATGCCCACCAAGAACGGCATCGTGTTCCCTGCTGGAATCCTACAGGCTCCGTTCTATGCCCGGGACCACCCCAAGTAAGTGTGTTGCTGGACTTGGTGCATTAATGTTATGATTAAGATGTCTCAATTGTAATGGACATGATTGAGAGAGTGTGTGTTCTGTCTTACAGAGCACTAAACTTTGGGGGCATTGGTGTGGTCATGGGACATGAGCTTACTCACGCTTTTGATGACCAGGGTACGTAGATGCATACACACACACACACACACACAAAGACGCACATTATTGCTGATATTTATATTTGTGCTTTGTGCAGGCAGAGAGTATGATAAGGACGGGAACCTTAGGCCGTGGTGGCAGAACTCTTCAGTAGACGCTTTTAAGAACCGCACAGAGTGCATGGTGGATCAGTACACGCAGTACACCATCAATGGAGAGCACATAAATGGAAAACAAACCCTGGGAGAGAACATTGCAGACAATGGAGGCTTAAAGGCTGCCTATCATGCAAGTTATTTCTTCTGCTCAATTTATTTACTGTTGAAGATACCTGATAACATAAATTTCACAAACTGTTCCATATATTTATAGTTTTATAGGGTTTGATCTAATAACAGGACACCTAATTGGTACGATATGTACTTGTGCCTTTTTTTAGACTGTCAAGTGACTGGGACAAAATTTACATTTTGTATAAATGAGATTTTGAAATACACACCCATTCACACCTGTGGGTATTATAAAAGTTAATTTCATAATGAATTCATTTAGATTTTGGTGTATTTACAGGCTTACAGTTCATGGGTTAGGAAGAATGGGAAGGAGAAAAGACTCCCAGCAGTCAATCTGACCAATGACCAGCTCTTCTTTGTGGGGTTTGCACAGGTATGGCACAAGTTTTACAGAGATAGATAATAAGCTCCACATTAAAGAATTGACTCTGAAATGTTTTTACCAATCTTTAGCTGTCTATTTTAGACGGGCCCGTGCCCAGTGTAGCCTCAGACTCCTGTTCTTGTCTGACAGGAGTGGAACCCAGTGTGGTCTTTCTGCTGTTGTAGCCCATCCACTTCAATGTTCAGATTGTTGAACGTTCTGAGATGCTTTTCTGCCCACCACAGCTGTAAAGAGTGGTTATATAAGTTACTGTAGCCCTTCTGTCAGCTTGGACCAGTCTGGTCATTCTCCTCTGACCTCTCTCACCAAAACATATCTGCCCACAGAATGCTGCTCACTGGATGTTTTTTATTTTTCGCACCATTCTGTATAAAATCTAGAGATGGTGTGAAAATCCCAGATCAGCAGTGTCTGAAATATTCAAACTAACCCATCTGGCACCAGCATCCATGCCATAATCAAAGTCACTGAGATCACATATTTTTCCCATTCTGATGTTTAATGTGAACATTAGCAGAAGCTCTTGACCTGTATCTACATGATTGTATGCGTTGCACCGCTGTCTCATAATCGGGTGGTTGGATAATTGCATAAGCGTGCAGGAGTAACGGTGTTTCTATTAAAGTGGTGTATGGGGAGTGTATTTGTGTTTATTTTATCCAATAGAAGTGCAAACCTTTTCACTCATCTGCAAGTACTACAGTAAATTGCTTTAAATACCACTGTTGTGTTCCTCTGTACAGGTTTGGTGTTCTGTACGGACACCAGAGAGTGCTCACGAGGGCTTAATGACTGATCCTCACAGTCCACCCAAATACCGAGTCATTGGCACACTGTCTAACTCTCCTGAATTTGCGCAGCATTTCCATTGTCCGCTGGGCTCACCCATGAACTCAGGCCACCGCTGTGAGGTGTGGTAAGAGCAGAAAAAAACGAGCCCACTGGTATGCTTCGCCTCCACCAGTAAGGCGGATAGACTATACCCTTTCTCAAGCACTGGACTACTACTACTTCTTCTTTACATTTTTCTTGTAGAATATGAAATGTTGCTGGATATGACAGTGATTTTTGATGGGTAGTGCCACAGCCAGGAGGATACACAGTGTGTCAGCCATTGTTTGTTTGTCCAGCAACTGATGTCTCACTCCCCTTCTGCACGGCCAAAAAAGTCCACATGGGGCTGTCCTATTTATTATTTGCTGCACTTGAACTTAAGTGGGATATAATGTCATGGGTGAAGAAGTTTTCTACGCTTGTGTGGGGTTTTTTTTTTTTTGTGCTTCAGCTGGACAAACCTCATTCTCACAGAAGTTAAAAAAAAGCCCTGTGATGTCAGAGAGAGTTCCTTATCTCACTGTGACCTCACAGGAAGTGCCATACTCTCTCAGTAACTTCACAGGAAGCATTAGGAAAGGGAACTGCTGAGCTTCATCTGGCTTGGAGCCCACGGGAAGGAAATGACCTCATGCTTCTATGTATTATGATTTCACCAGGTGGCTTACAGCTGGTGGTTACTTTGTAATTGAGGAAGGCCACTACTCCATCAACCGACCTGTGTATTATTGTCATTCGCTTATTTACATGCTGACAAAGTTGAAGTGACCTGGTTGTTTAAAACTGCTCTTTGCCAAAGAATGGTTGGGATTTTTTTTTGTTCTATGTGTTCTGTATGAATGTGGAGAAAATCTTTGCTCTACAGTGATCATGAGGTGTGTGTCTGTGAAGTTTCTCATTTTGTGTTCAACTTTTAATGATGTCTCACCTGCTAATTAATTTCAAAGCATTATAAACTTTTATTTTGAGAACCACTAAAGGAAAGGTGAAGCTCCACCTCTGATGCTTTTCCAGCCTTCCTTGACCATGTTTCAGGCTGCATGAGTGAAGTGTAGAGTGCAGGTTAGATCAACCCATGAATTGCTGCTGAGTGCTTTTCCGTCTCTGATGTACAGTTTGAATTCTATGAGCATCTTTAGTTTTATAGTGAAGGGCAGTGCTTCACCATACAATATTAACATGGTTAACAAGCTTGTGAGGATGAATTCCCATTATCATGAATTACCAGCGATTTGTCATTCTAACTGGTCTTTTTAAGAATGCATATTAACAGTTTTAGGATTTCAGTTGGAGTATTGCTTTAAAGGTGCAGTCAGTAATTTAGCTGGTGTTAATCTGAATGTTGGGTTCGTGAACTGATGAGCAACAAAAAAGGAAAAACCTTTTGGTTTTCCATTTACAGAATCATGGCAGCCAGAGACTGGAGCAGATATTGTATTATATAATCCTTTTGACAAAAATGACAGTGACCCCTGACTCCACTTTTAATGGCATTATGTTTCAGAAGTACATAGACTGATCAGCCCCGGTCTCATGGCATATAAACGAGAATGTCACTAGCCACCGTTCCACCACCTCTTCCGCCCAAAGAAAACTGACAGTTTGTTTTGAAGCTGCTGATGTATGACTTTCTAGCTTCGTCATACTATGAAAAATTAGCGCTATGCCACTGAATTGTTTGAGCCTGATAATCATATAATCCTCACGTTGTGTCTGGTACAGCAGTTGCTGTGCTGTTTCGTCTGTTGAAGTTTTGTTTCATTCTCCATCCTTCATTCAAGCATGAAGCTAGGATTGTAAAAACTGTTCAGCTGTTCTGTCTAACTGGGAGAGGATTCATGTCACTCCACCTGCCTTATAATGCACTTCGGCTGCAGTGTCCGTCTCAGTGTCGGTAGTTCCTGAGTCAGTCAGCCTCTTCATGACCGATCTGGAATCTCAGGCTACTATTTTGTCATGTTGCACCTCCATTGTTGTGTGCTTAATGAAACCCCATTCATATAGTCCTGTTGTCTGTATTTGTAGGCGTGTTTTTGCCTAAATAACAATCTCTCTGAGCTCTCTTTTTGCTGATCTTCTCTAGCTGGGGTTTAAGCTTCACAGTAGTGAATTTGTGGTTACCCTTAAATATCTAAAGAGTAAAATATAGGAATGTATACATGATATCTAAATGGAAGCTTGGAACAATGGAACTTTGAAGAGTGAATAGATGGAAGTGCTCTCTATTGACCTACATGTGTGCTTTACCAGCCAGTTGTGTAAAACAGATTATTACAGATTTATTTGAAAGATTATGCAGGGTTTAGTTTACTGAAGCTCCCGGTAAATGAAAGACAACCACCTGGCAAAAAATATGGAATCGCCACTTTTTTCTTCTTCTTCTTCTTTTTTTTTTTTTTTTTTTTTTTTTAAACTTTGTAGCAAATAAAAAAAAAACGCACATAGCGAAACATTCTGGCTTCATGAGATGTATCTCAAACAATTGAAATGAAATTGTTTTAATTAATGGCATATTTTTTTCCAAATCAAGTAGAAGAGAAAATTATGGAATCAACAAAAATAATCGTAATTAGTGATTATTTTGTTGCCGAGGCATTGAGTTGATCTGCCTTTCTTGAAGAAAAGCTTTAACACTCTTTCCTCTGTGGGATGATGCATTTATCATCCTGAAAAATGTCATCACCACCAAACCTATTTTCTATCGATGGAATGAGAAAAGCGTCCAAAATTTTCTTTGTTTCATTAGAACGACACCTGACACAAATTCCAGCATCATCTCCTTGGCCAGTGCAGTTTAATGATTCATCACTGACTATCACTTTCATCCAGTCATCCACAGTCCATGATTGCTTCTCTTCAGCCCACTGTAGCCTTGTTTTCTTCTGTTTAGGTGTTAGTGCTGGTTTTTATTTGGCTTTTCTTTACGTAAATCCCATTTCGTTCAGCCCATTTCTTATAGTTCTGTCATAAACACTGACTCCTGTTTCCATCCATTTGTTTTTCATTTGTTTTGTTGTGCATGCTCTATTTTCATATTTTTCTGTCTTCCTTGGTCTACCCGTATGTTTTCCTTTTATAACACTCCCAGTTTGCTTATACTTGCACCCAATTTTAGACACAGCTGACTGGGAACAACCGACACCTTTTGCAATGCTCCATGTTGGATTTCCTTCTTGAAGTTTTATAATCCTTCCCATTGTTTCAATTGACAACCCTCTTGTTGGGGCCATGTTTCCTTTCAAAAAGTCCAAGGTTACGGTATGTAAGCACTCTTTTAACTGCAGACTAATTTGTGCTGGTATTTTGTTTTAGAAATGCAAAGTACAGTGTGATTCCATATTTTTTTTCCTCAAGATCGAGTGATTCCATCATTTTTCCCTCTACTTTTCCTTTAGTGGAAAAAAAGCCATTAATTTAAATAATTTAATTTAACTTGTTTGAGGTATGTTTCACAAAGCCAGGAAATTCTGCTATTAAACAAATATTGTCATATCTATGATTTTGTTTATTTGCTACAAAGTAAGAAAGCCGGGTGAACATCCTCGAAGTGTAGTCATTTTTTGCCAGAGGTTGAGCCTTTTGCAGTGTGTCATGGAGAAAAGTGTCCATTACTAAATGTTTTTATTCTCATTGCTCAGATTTCATGGTCATTTTCACACACGTAAGTTCGTTGTTCTGTAATATTTTTTTCCAAATATATATTGTGATGATCTAGTATTATTTAAGTCACCCAGTGTAAATTTTCTTAACTGATGGTGTATGTTAATGCAACATTAAAATATATGGGGTTACACCGATTGCTTTTTAGTTTGTTTGACAAAAGTGCATTCTGTCTGAGGACATGCTGCCCAGCCTATAGTGCAACATTCCACATTAAAAAAAAAAAAGTATCAAAGAAAGTGAAATAAAGATTATATATTATAAAATCTCCTGATATCTCTGTGTATCATTTTATATACTTGGCACTTTTGCCGTGCACCCCCAGGGTTTGGGGGTTTGAATCCTGCCTCTGCCCCGAGTGCTTAGTTTGCATGGTCTTCCTATGCTTTGGGGTTTTTCTCCGGGTACTCTGGTTTCCTCCCCCAGTCTAAAGACACGCATTGTAGGCTGACTGGAATTTCCAAATTGTCTGTAGTGTGTGAAAGGGTGTGTGAATTTATGAGTTGACACCCCATCCAGGGTATCCCCTACCCTGTGCCCCGAGTTCCTTGGGGTAGGCTGTGGAGGATTAACGATACGGAAAATGGATGGATGGATTTTGTTCGTGATTGCAAATACAAGCAAATCGATTGCAAATACTGCATCATAACTCCATGATTTTGTTGGAAGGAAATCTACATGCATGTGCACAAGAAGGATTGTTATTATTAGAGGTATAAGGATACACTAGTAGTTTAGCTAGATTACGAAAAATACACATTTGCAGATTATACCTTATGATGCTTCTCTTAGGTCTTATGATGCCAAAACAGGTTATACTAAAATTGTCCAACTTTAATGCTTAATTCAGTTTTCCAGGAAGTCCAGTTCTTTGTGCAGGTGCTCTTTAAGCCAAGGCATAATGGAGAACACACTGATGTGGAAATCACGGGCATCCACAGGAGGCTCAGGAACATCCTGGGTAGTCGACTCACATACAGACTTTGTGCCCCAACTCACAACTCCCACCTAAGGGATAAAGGAATGAACAATAGATTGATGAAAACTGAAGCTAACAGTTGCATCAGAAATACTTGAAAGGTCTGAAAGATAACTGGAAAATCATGTCAGTGTTTTGACACGCTCAAAGGCCAATATCAAATTACTAACCTGAAAATAACGCATTCCCTTACGAAGGAAGAGGGAACCTCCAGAGTCTCCTGCAGAGGATTAGAATAAGTCATTAATCTTTGTGCAAATAGTTATTTTATATACACGTGTGTGTGTGTGTGTGTGTGTGTGTGTATGATTTCTGTTTTTGTTTTTTATTAAAAATAAATAAAAATAAAAATACCTTTGCAGGTAATATAATCCTTGTATTTCTGTGATCCTCCAGTACACAGGAACCTGTCCGTGATCACGTCAGTCAGAGACACCAGGTTGTTCGAAGCCAAGGCTGGTCTGTGTTGCTCAATGCAATCACCTCTCTGTGAACATACAGTAAATGGCTGTGCTGAAACTGTAACAGACTCTTTCTGAATTTCACAATTGGATGATTTCTGCATAGCTGACAGTTTATTGCAAATAATTCACCTTTTCTCCAGTCTGGATGTGAGTCAGCTTTCGGGTTTTCCCCTGACGGATAAAGTAGGCTGGAGTCTGCTGCAGATCAAGCAGGGTGCTTTCTACTCATGCACAAACACCAGAAGCCAAGCAGTTACATATGATACAGAAGATATGCACGATCAACTCCAGAATAATTGGCACCTTTCAGGACCATGAGATAAAACGATTTAAAAAGTTATATACAATTAAACATTCATTTTGTATATCACATTTTCACTAAAATTACTACTTGTCCCCTTTCAAACAAAATTATTATTCTATGAATTTTCTATCAAAAAAGTACTTTCTTTTAGAAAGTACTCTCCCTTACTTACATTATTTAAAGTAAGTAAACACTGAGAAATATGCTGGTGGAGCTTTGATCTTTTTTCTAAAGACTGATGCAATTATTCCACTAGCATTCAGCACATTTTAACATTATAACTATTTTAGGTCATAGATGGAGCTTTCAATAAGACATGCAACATGAAACATGGTGTCTGAAAACACGTGGTCTGAATTGAAACATGCAGCCACATTTTACAGTGTAAATCTAAAAGAATTCTTCATTCTTCAAGTGGTCCATGATTACAGGATGCTCAGTGATGTTATATAAAAAGCAAAAAAAAAAAATTAATAATAATCTGTGTATTGTTCTGTGTAGTTTTAACATAATTTTTAAGCTCATATTCATTTAAGGCACTTTTATGAAGGGTAACAATAATATTGGAGTTGACTGTATAACATTTCACATTATTATACAGAAGTTCTTACTGTGTTTCTTGCAAGTAGACTCTCCAGGACTCATCTTCAGAGCTCGATTTGAAGCTTTTGTACATGGCAAACAAATGGGCCTGTTAAAGACATCACAAAAAAAAACTGTGAATATTTTTTACATGCACAATTTTTTCATAATTTTGAGTGTGCTGAAATACAAAAAAGAATATATACTAATGGAAAAAGAAACTCCAGTCATTGCCAATTGCTAATTATATGACAGGTTGCAGGTGTTCTTTTTACTTAAGGCTTTGTTCCACTTAGACATCGTTATCAGCTCACCTTTAAACAGCTTTAAGTCAAGGCTTAAGACCCCCCCAGAAAAATGTCTCCCATAGTTTCATGTGGATTCTATATTCCTTTAAATGTCACAAGAAGCAAATAGGAGGGTCATTGTAATCTACAGGCATGTGTGCCATGTTTAAGTGCTAATTACTGATTACAGTGGAGGTTTCAGCAGAAATGCCAGAATTAAAATCCAGTTGTTTTTTTTTTTTGTGACAGATCCCCTAAATCAAAATATAAAGTTATTGTTTTTCTATTTCTTATATTAGGTTACTGGTATTTACGATATATTGGTAATTTCAGTCTAACAAATGTTTCCTTTCTTTTCCCATCAATATATTTATTTCATTCATTATTCTTTCTTCATTTTCTATCTTACCTTGCCTTAGCAGACAGCTCAATTTTACTGCTCACTTTAATGAGTGCAACATCATAGTCATAAAACTCGTGGATGTCCTTGTTCTTCAGTTTTGTGACATCAAAATCTGGATGACGGATTAGAATTGAGGCATCTACTTTTCCATTACCTAAAAAACAAGAAAAGAAGCTGCTCAATGTTTTTTTTTTAGGCCCTTGTGGTTTGACATCAACATGTACCAGAGATTTTCAATCCAGTCCTAAGCAACCTCATCCAGCCCACATGTTTCTTGTACTCATGCTCTTAACAAGTAGTCAATATCCTACAACCATTAAGGCCTGGCTTATGTGTGTTTGAAGCAATAAAATCATGAACCAGTTATAGATTCTCAAGGACTGAATTGAGAACTGGAGTAGATCATGACTAAAATGAGTAAACCTGAAAAAGCCAGAAACTTTTAAAGGCTCATAACAATAAATTTGTCATAATCTGGATATTGTTTGTTATAAGCCTCTGATATTTGCGGTGTATGTGAATGCATCTCCTTTGTAACAAAATTAGCAAGAAACAAAGGATAGAGTGCTATACATCGCTTCTTGAGTCCATTCTTAAATGCTTCAACAAGACTAGAATGGATAAGATGAGTGTGTCATAATAAGGATCTATTTATAGGCAGGAGGTGATAACTAATTCCACTAGTTCTGAAGAAAAGTGTCCTGTCAGCTTAGGTAATTCTGGGAAGGGGCCAGGGAGTCCAGTGCCCCCATGACAAGCTTGGTCTCCACCCAAATGTGTAGTGGTTCGACTATGAAATAATTATTACATCTATAGCCTGATCTCTTTGTGCAATCATATGGTGGAAAAGCAGCATTCAAAAGGAAAGAAAAAAACCTTTCTAATCTGACTAAATTGGATCAGAGCCTGAGAACAGAACACAATACATCAAGGTTTGAATGCAACTTAGGAGTTGTAAAAATTGTGGCCCAAAATGGAGCTTTTTTTAATGCATTTTTTTCTGCTATGAAGAATTTTATATTCAGTGAACTTTATCTTCATTTTAAATATGAAATAATTCATTGATTTCATTATACTGTAAAACAATTAAAAATAATTCAGACCATGAATAATGTTCACATCTCTTGGGTTGGCCAATTCCACCGAATCACCATATAGTTTCATCAGACAGTGTGCAGCTGTGATCACCCAATTCTCAGTCAAAATGGAGCCCTGGCATGGCTTTCCTTGCTAGTTAAACAAGACAATGATGAAGGCAATCATCCAGTCAGAACGATACAAAAAATAAAAATAAATAAAAATCACTGCTGTTATATAATTTTCTGAGCCAACAGATTAAATTGACCATGTACATTCACTTACCCAACTAATAGAAACATGCCAAGGCCTGGTATAAGCAACCTGAGATGGCTCAATATCATCATCAGCAGCATCAATACTTGGAGAAACCAGCTCATGAGCTACTCCACATTTGGTAACTGTAGAATCATCTGGGAAAGAGGCAAGAGGAAAAACTACATCAAATACACTTTTCTCCCAATTTGCTACAATATTCACCCAGCAGTAAGTAAAAACATTTGGTCCACAATACAATTGCCAATGCCTGAGCAACTGCATGAAAAATGATGAGGTTTTTAAAAAAAATTATTATAATTTTATTGCAGAGTTTGCTTGATTTTGCATTAATTTGTGGAGGGACTGATATTAGGCACAGATTTTTCAGTTTTTTTCTAAAAGTATATTGAGAAGTTATTACATTTGTACATAATATAGGTGCACAACATGCACAATGGCTACTCACTGATCATCCTATTGAATACTTCCCCAAGATCCTCGTAACTGCTTAGGATAAAGAGATGCCTCTCTCTAATTTTACTGGAAGCTAGACTTTTCAGCTCACTGATCTTAACATTCGCCCCAATGCCGAACACATAGACGTCTAGGGAGAGACATGCATATTTGTATGATGACACCAACCTGACAGAAAATCTGTGTGTAATATAAAAAAGCGATAAATGAGAATTGACATGGATTATTTTGTTCATTGTTAATGAAAAAAATCTATATGATCAAATTAAAGCAGTGGTATTAAGTATAAATTGTCAGAACCAAGAAGCTCCTCATGTGAGTTATCTGTAGATCTGCTTTTGTAGCCCAAGAGTTCACGGATCAAACCCAGAACATATTGTGGGTTGCCTCCCATGTTGGAGTAGCCTAGGGGGAAAATAATAATAATAATAATAATAATAATAATAATAATAATAATTGAGAGGGTTGTGATATATTAAATCTTGATTACCATCAGTCTCAATGAGAATGACATTCTGAGTCTCATTGAAGTGTTTTTTATTTTCTGACTTTAGGAAGGAAAGTCTACTTTCCACAGATTTGAGGGCTTTATAGAGATTGGTACCAGTCTTTTTCCCATGTTCTGTGCAAAAAGAATAATGATGTTAAAACTCTGTCAAATTGCTGCTTGGAAAAATGACATAGTCTAAATACCTCAGCTACATACGTGTTTGATTAAACAAATTCAGTCTTTCCAAGACCACATCCGTTCTGTCACTAAAGTCTTGCACAACCGTTATAATGTCTCGGGGCTCACTGGCATATGAAATGATATCAAACTTCATTTCAACATCATAGCTACTCAACTGAAAAAAAAACAAAAGTGTTGGTGAAAAATTTTGAAGTGAGGAATATGAATAATAAAGCATGCTGAGGATACGCAGTCAAACTTTAATGAGCTAAATAATATGAGGTCATGATGGCCAGCAGAGAATGAGATTTAAAAATAGGATCACTTACTGTAAAACAATACAAACCTTGCGTATAAGGCTAGCAGTCGCCTTCTTTGCCCTCTCAAACTGATCCTGTTGAATGCTTCCTGATGTGTCTATTAGAATAAAAATGTTGAGCCGACCATCTGCTATCTTCAAGGTTCTCCCATAAGTTGGGGCTAGTTAAATTAGGTGGGAAGAAACGTTTTGATGATTGAATTTACACTGCAGTATAAAAGCATATATAAACATGTTGAATATGCTACTACTATTACTACATCTATAGTTGCTGCTGATATTTCTACTACTACTACGACTATTATTACTACTACTACTACTACTACTGCTACTACATCTATAGCTGCTGCTGCTATTTCTACTACTACTACTACTACTACTACTACTACTACTACTACTACTACAGCTGCTGCTGCTATTTCTTCTACTACTACTACTACTACTACATCTATAGCTGCTGCTGCTATTTCTACTACTACTACTATTTCTACTACTACTACTACTATTTCTACTACTACTACTACTACTATTTCTACTACTACTACATCTATAGCTGCTGCTGCTATTTCTACTACTACTACTACTGCTACTACTACATCTATAGCTGCTGCTGCTACTTCTACTACTACTATTATTACTACTATTACTACTATTACTACATCTCTAGCTGCTGCTTCTACTTCTACTACTACTACTACTACTACTTGGTCTATACAACTACATCTTTAGCTTCTATTACTATTACTCATACTGCTACTACTACTACAACTACACTTATAGCTGATATTACTATTACTGATACTGCTGCTACTACTACTACTACAGCTACACTTATACAGTAGCCTCTACTACTATAACTTAAAATTCATCTAGTATTATTTTTAGGTAGCAAACTACTCTTAAGTTCAGATTTCATTGGTACATTTCAATTATTGCTTTTAAGAGATTATGTTAGGATTTAATTAATTTAAATTAAAATAATGTTTGAATTTCCTAAGTACATTTTAGCACAACTACAAGTGATCAGTAATGGGATAACTTTGTGTGCACTATTACCTTTCTTTTTGTACTCAGGAGATGAAACATCCATTACAGCAGATAGAGAACCATCCATGGCTTGAGCCACACTTGCTGGTAAATCAAATATATATGGGGCTGGAAGGACATAGTTCATTAATCTTTCAACACTGCACAATACTTAAAGTAATAGAGTGATTGTTGGTGATTTGTCTGTATTTCCTAAAAAAAATTAAGACAACTACTGAACTTCCTAATTGAATTATGCTAAAACAAATCAAGTTTCCACATACCACCTTGTAATTAGTCTAGAAGAGTTTATACTTGTTTAAAAACTCATCTAGATTTTTTTTGTTTATTTTCTAAAACAAAAGTATTGCATGGCTTATCTTTTATTGTCATTATTATTATATTTATGGTTACCTTAGTTTAGAACACTGAGTTTATTTTGGTAAGTCAAAGTTCTTAATTTAAAATATTGTCAAATATGAGAGAAAAAAGTCACACTTGACAAAAAAGACAGTTGAATTTGTGTACCCTGGCAGCGTGGCTCAGGCCCACTCCATTCTTTTGAATCCAGGCACACTCTTACTTCAGGCCCCAGTAAATCCATGCCCGACTGGCAGCGGTATTTCACTTGGGCACCGATCTGAAAGCGGTCTCCAGAGCGTATAGCTCCAGGCGGAATCCCTGGATCTCTGCAGCCATCAGCTGGAGAATAAAAGGTGCTCAGTACATCTTAGGCATTAGATCATAGTACATATAAATAAATTTATTAAGTATAAATAAAGTATATGGACACATGAACACCACATTCATATATGCTGACTGAAGATCTCACTGAAAAACCATGGGCAATAGAATGGAGCTGCTCTTCTATGGCGCTATAACAGTCCCTGTTTTTCTGGAAAAATTGGATTTTGGAACATGGAGGCAGAGATTTGTTTCCATTAAGTCACGATATATATAGTGAGCTTGGGCACTGATGTTGAGCAATACACTGCAAAAAATATATCAATTAAATAATCTTGAATATAGTTGAATTTATCTAATATTTCTTACTGCCAAATTATTATAAAACAAATATACAGTACAATGGGCTTATTGCACATCTCTTGAATGTCATCTGTATGCATACAGTAAGATTTTCCTTCAATGCTGTTAAGGGTCCCAGCTCAAGCCAGAAAACTGAAGACCCAGACCACTCTTCCATCTGACAATATGCATATGGGCAGGTAGTGTTCTCCTGGTATCCACCAAACCCAGATTTGTCTGTCAAACTGCCTGAAGTGATTCACGTGTTTTTATCTTTCAAAGTCCAATGACAATGAACTGTACATCATCAATCAACACTTAGCATTGCATGGTGAACATAGTACACATTGTGTATGGTTGCTTGGCCATGGAAATAACTCCCGTTCTGTGAGCTTGTGTGGCCTAGTCCATTGTGGCTGAGAAATAGTTGTTCCTAGAGAAGATCACTTCACAGTAATAACACTTATTCTAGCAGTGGAGATTCTGTAAACATTGCATGGCTGCATGTCTGATGTTACACACTTGTTAGCAATGTTTGGGGCTGACATAGCTGAACACTAATTATATGTGGTGTCTGCATACTAAACTATTAAACTATTGTATATTTGCATAACAATTTGAAGGCTTGGTACAAACAAAGTCTCAAAGTCTCTAAACTCACAATCATTAAGCAAATGACTTGCATGCATAGCCATTACATGATTATACATTAAATCTGTGTCCATCATTATAAGCATGTATGGCCAAACTAAGTTTCTATAAACCACAATATACTAGTATATTGCTTGATTGAAATAGATTTTTGTTCTAAATGATTTGTTTCTACATAATGACACATTTAGAAAAGACTATCTATATGACTGTACTTCATTTTGTCTTGTATACATTATAAATCAAGGAGCTATACTTTATGGATACTATACTATATGGATGCTTACTTTCATCAATGCACACTGGAAGGGTACCAGTCCAGTGGCCCCATTCAGTGCAGTTTCGCTTGGCTGAACCTAACAAGGTCAAACCCTCCCTGCATGAGAATTCCTGCTCTTCTCCAATCTTAAACCACTGTTTCTTGGGCCAAAACTGGCCATTATCCAACTGAAGCTGTGCTGGGCAAAGAATGTCTGAAAAGGTGAGAAAAATTGAAACAGTTATCCAAAGAGAATGCATCAAACCCAGTCATAACTCTTATTTGAATTTTCAGAATCATGGTCTTAAACTGTAAGACATCTTTAATAGCTTACCTTTGCATGTAGCAGTAGACACTGTCTTGCCATTAGGCAGTATCATGATTGACCATTCCCCTCTAGAGTTACAAACTCTTGTGCTGACTGGATAAGGGTAGTATCCAATATTACAGGTGTATGTCAGCACACTGCCTTCTAAGCCTTTGTTGGAGTAGGAAACGCTGCCTCCCTTTATCATCTCTGCCACAGAGCAGTTCTTTTTGGGCTCCTCAATATCATCATAATCTGATTCTTCTAAAATAAGACATCACTGCATGTAAGATTTCTTTTAAAAAGAAAATTTACAAAAAAAATGTAAATGTAAACAGCAAATGTATTGTAATAATTTTTGTATCATCTATAACCATCTGACCTTCACAAATCACCCTGGATATTTCTGGCTCCCATTTTCCTTTAGAGTTGCAGGTTTTTTTGGAGATTGGGTAGGGTTTATATCCATCTTTGCAGTGGTAGGTTGCTTCACTCCCCACGTTGCCATTGTTGGAATATTTTACTGTAACTCCTTTAAAGGATTCTGTCGTACTGCACTTTTGATTGTCATCTTCATAGTCATAGTCATTTTCTGCTTGAACTGAGTAATCAGATATTTATGATATTTTATAATAATGACCACTTTATTATTATTGTTATTATTATTATTATTATTATTATTATTATTATTATTATTATTATTATTGTGCATTGACATATCCCCAGTGATTTTATGGATTATGGATTTTAAAATAATTAATATACATAATTATTATGTATAATTACATATTTAGTATATATTTAATAGTAGATGATGGGTGCAGACTAATAAATAATCTTTTACGACTGTATTTTTTTTTCAGTCAAAATATAATCTCTGTTTTTAACATATCTGTACTTTTCTGTATAAACGACTATAAATTTCACAAATATAATCAATGTTCTATTAAATGGCCTAAAACTATATTAGATATAAAACATTTGTGCACCAAAGTAGGGTATTATTTAGAGTTGGGGTACTCAATCCCGGACTTGGACTCGAGTCCAATTATGAACGAACTCAGACATCACACGAACTCGGACATTTTGGACTCGGAAATATTTCCGAGTACAGTCGAGTCCGCGTCATGTTTAACATGAAAAGAAAGATAAAAAAAAATAGATATCAACTTATTAAATTAAGATAACAAGAAATGAATGAATGTCTCCCTGCCTGACCAGGGGACTTTCTCTGCTCACACACTTGAAGCGCGCGCACAGAAAGCCGCCTCATCTCGCGAGTACTGAATTAAGTTTTCTTTAGGTTTATTACACTCGGACAGTCAAATAAATAGCATCAAATAACTGAAATGTCAACTCGAACTGGAGGACACAATATAATGTGATACAATAACAAAACAGGTACATTTGGATTTTCATGCACTTTTAATATAATAAACGTTCTACATATATCTCTAGGCTATATCCCCCCCCCCTTTTTTTTTCTTTGAAACCATTTTTGCTAGGAAACTAGTTGAGTTGCTGATGACCTGAAATTAAAAATATTAAATGGCAATGGCAGGATGTAATAGTGGTATTTTTGTTACATTTATATTGCCATTGATTTGTGAAGGTTAAAATATTAATTTAACAGCTCAGTGTTGAGTTTATAATTGCAATTTCAAATCTTTTTTCTATTTAATTAGGCTACTTTCTGGACTCGGACTTGAGTCCAACTCTGTCCCTTTTGGACTCGGACTCGATTGGTTAAGGACTTGGTCTCGACTCAAACTCGACAAAGGTGGACTCAGTCCCAACACTAGTATTATTTAAATATCATCCGTTTGTGGATGAATCTATGAGGGTGAATCAATTGAAAACCTTGAAAGTGCATCATACAGTAATTAGAAAAACTGTACATTAAATCTGTAGTTAAAAAAATTGCCTTTCTACTGTTACCTTAAATCTGATACAGTTTTGTGCCACCTATTTGCAATTAACAAAGCAAAATAAATGACGGTTTTCAGATTTTCACAAGTCTTTCTAGCACCGATAGTGCTGTATAACTGCAGCACTTACCTTTAGCAATGGAAATGTAAAGAGCAAAACTTAAAAGACAGACAGTGGTGAAGTGCATTATGAACACGATCATTAAACCTCAATGTCTGCTGTGGACTGCACTGACAGACTGGTATACAAGTGTGTTTGATGAGTGATTACACATTAACTTCTTGGTGGGAAATGGGATCGAGTAACAACGTACAATGGGAATTGCAGAAATAAATATTTAAAACACCTGGGGGTGCTAAAATTGTACAATATCACAGTTCTTTTTAGCCTATATCAAAAACATATCCTCATGTTAGTTCAATAGGTCCGGAACTAGGAATATGATTGAGCTAAATCTCTGTTAGATGAATGATAGGATAAGTCAAGAGATTAAAAATAAATAAATAAAGTAAATAAGTGCTATTTCGAGCATTATGCCTTGATATCATGTGTAAGTGGGTTATGTGTTTGTGTGTGTGTGTGTGTGCGCGCGTGCGTGCGTGTACGCGCTTGTGTGTGATGCAAAGATTCAGCTCATTATTAGGAATTTTAGTGCCCCAAATGACCCTAAATCCCCTCCCTCTTCTTGACCTACTCAGTCCTCTCAGCTGACTTGGCTTTGTGGAAAAATTCAGAGTAGGATACTTGGTTCTCACCCACACCAAAACAGGAACAACTTCAGCATGGTGAGTAATCAACCTCTGAAAAACTGCACTCCTGAGCATCAATCTCTACATCTGCTCTAATACATCTGCTCTACTTAAAACATGCATTTGTTGCACATTTCTGTTCTATTTAATGGATAAACGCAGCCACAAATAATGTCAAAAGTCTTGTTGGAATTGGAAAATGGCAGACCCTGAAACATCCATCCATGACTCAGATTTGTACAAGGTAAGAAAAAAAAAGTCATATATAGAAGCTACATCTCAGAAGTGTAAACAGTGATCACAGTGATCTTTGCCTCTTAACCTTCCCAGAATGTATTTTGCAATCCAGCATTCGAACCAGGTAATGAGCATGATGAAATCAAAGTATTTAAGGTTGCCATATCCTCAGAACCCATCAACAGTCCTACAACTCGTAAGTATCCCTTAGCATTTTTATGGGAAATTTTTAAAGAAGTGGTGCACAATCCACCAGCCGTAGTTTTTATTTTAATTTTGAAAAATGATTGCTATTATTATCCCACCTCCACTCTGTGTACACAGTTTCTAAAGACTTATGTTGTATGCTGATTGGCATTCCCAAATTTTCTATAGTGTGTGTGTGTGTGTGTGTGTGTGTGTGTGTGTGTGTGTGTGTGATTGTGATTGTGCCCTGCAATGGGTTGGCACCAAGTCCATGGTGTCCACCGCTTTGTGCCCCAAGATTCCTGGGATAGGCTCCAGAAAGAAATATGAATCCTTTTTCTCCATCTAGACCACATGGCAAGTAGATGCCTTAAGAGATGTCCTAAAAACATATTAAAATAAAATAGTTTCAAAGTCAGAAACTCTGAATGTGATATTAAAACATGTCACTACCTATCAAAAGTTTTGACTAGTGAATAGTTTTCCCTTAAATTGAAAAACCTAAATTCGCTCAAATTATCACACTTGAAACAGTTCAAACTTAAACATTTCTCATTACCAAAAGAAGATTATGAAAACATGCCCAAGTGCGCAGCAGAAAAATTACATGAATATGTACAAAGGATCAGAAAGAATATAATATGAGCCAACATAATACAAATAAATAAATAAATAAATAAAAAATCTAGATTTAAATATATCTGACTTGTCTGAAAGGGAGCAGGTGTGGTAAAGTTTAGGTAATGACTGACATGTTAAGATCACTACCACATTATATACTTTTCTGGAAAAAATACAATAAGATTATGTAAAATAACAAGATTATGAATTGTTCATTACCTGGGATTGAGCAAGACCTGTTTCAGTATTGATGAAATTAGGGGAGTTGTCAGAAATTACATAAAATTGTGAATATACATCAGAATATTTTACTGTACATTTAATTCATTTATAAATGTTTTTATATAGAAAAAAATCTCCCCTCAATTTTGTATCATAGTGTATATGACCAGGAAATACAATGATATTTAACACTCAATGATATATGACACTCGTGTGTATAAGTGACTTGTAGGATCTCATGCAATGTGTATTTTTTATTTCCTGCTCTGACACACCTGATTCAGATCATAATCGGTTTTACAATGATTAATATAATTAGCATTGGTTAGTATCTGTCCTCACTCTTCTCACTGTGGTATTGCAGGAGGCAGCAGCGTGTTTGGTCTGTGTGGGGTCTGTGTGAGGAGACGGTGGTGTAGTTGGGGAGCACTGGTGTTTTCAGCAGCTGTGCTGTTCTTGTTGGCTGTCCTGGGACTTACACTAGCACTTGTTCTCAAACGTGAGTGAGCAGCACTCGTACTCTTATTGCATTAAGGATACAGATCACTCAGATAGTTTCCAAATGACTTCTTGTTACTGCATTTCTTTTGGCTTCACAATTGTTAGGATTTTTCAATTCAAAGTTAATCCCAATGCATAAATGTTGATACTAATGATTTGATTATCACTTCATATGTAGCTGCCTTTTACTGTTGTGTAGACTATATAGTAGCATCTTATGCAAAGTGATGATTCAGTCATTGTAAAGCAATTCGGTCAATGTAATGCAACAAAATGACTTACTAATTAATTGCTTTTGGTCTATTGTAATGCCAAGCTATTTGTCTGTGCACAGATGTGTTTGTATAGAGTTTTATTTTTTTAAGTTACTTTTATTTCTGTCCTTTTCACAGATATGAATCAAGAACCTGCTGAAGGAAGAGTGCTGTCTCTAAACTCCTGGAGTGGAGGCAGTGTTCAGCAAAGTCTTGTCACAAATCCCACTATTACTCTTCCTGAATACAGCTCACCCATGCCGCACCTTGAGCATGAGCCCATCCCATATACAAGTAAATTTTTGGCCTTTGTAATGTTTTATTTTATAAACAAAAGCCTTGTCACTTTCAGGCTCATTTAAAGCTCAGCCACTTCTGTCATTTAACCTCCCCTCTTCCAGAATGTGGAGGGATCCTGACTGAATCAGAGGGAACTATCAGCTCCCCCAACCATCCAGGCCCATACCCTCCTGACTCTTTGTGTGTGTGGGTGATCAGGATGTCGCCCCCATCTCTGGTCCAGCTCTACATCTCCTCCCTGGCCATTGAGGGACCAATGCCATGCCTTTTTGATTGGCTGGAACTTAGAGAAGAGGGAGAGCATAATATCACAGTCACCAGGTGCTTGTCTTGCTTGTCTTCATAAGATTACCAAAAACTGTTTATGCCCAAATCTCAAGAACCGCTGGTGTAAACATGAACACTGTAATGCGCTCATCCTAGGACTAATATTCACAATATACTCATGCTGAACATCCTTGCAACACAAAGAGAACTCCAAATATCTCCAAAAATGTGACCATATTAACTAATGACATAACATTATTAAATCTCACACATAAATGGAGCAAATACAAATGCAAATCAATACAAATATAATTTGATTAAGGCTACAAATTAGTAACATTAAGGTCTCTCTACCCCTAGGTTCTGTGGTAATGTGTCTCCACCCACTGTGAACACTAACAGCAGCACTGTATGGGTTTCATTCCGATCTGATGGCAGTATAGGGGGCAACGGCTTCATTGCACAGTATCACGCCATCTTTCCATGGCAAAGTAAGTGTACTTTATGTTATAGCGTAATGTGTTATATATTGGAATAAGTCTCTGAAATCTACAGTCCAAAATATGCATTATTTCCCTGAAAATGGAGAAAATGAAAAGTCTTGGGCCTAAGATGTGTGTTAAATCTCTTACATTTAGAGAATGATTCCTGTCTCTGATATTGGAGTATTATGCCTTCTTCTACTGAGGTCTATTGTTACTGACAGAAGCCTGGATTTGAATGTAATGAAACATACAGTATACTCTAATGCAGGAATGCTGTACACAGAACTACATAAAGTGCAAAACTGTTCAATAAGTGGAAGACAAGTGTGCAAAAGTTCACTTCCAATAAAAGCACCAAGGCTAGCATAATACAGTAAATAAACAGTTACCCTGGTGTAATTGAACAAAGCTGAGCAAATGGACTATGTCAATTACTATATTAATAGCTGCATATGAGGGTGACTACAGTCCAAAAGGTGTGTGGGTTTGATTATTAGTAACAAGTTTTGTTGTATAAAAATAGTATAAATAAATAAGACCAATTGGATAATTATTCTTGGTATGTGCGGTATTGGCTGTTAGAAAGCTGCTCTACAGAGGAGTTTATGTGCGATAGTGGCCGTTGCCTGTTGCCTGTGTCTGTGTGTGACAACCAGGTGAACTGTCAGGACCAGACAGATGAGGCCAACTGCAGCCACAAACACAAGGGTAGGAGCTCTAAATTCACACATTAATTAATGAATGGTTAACTGTACTATGCACTATGTAGTAGGAGAGTGGACTGTTGGCTTTTCACATAAAATGAATAATTCTGTCTCTCCTAATTATCGTACTGCTGCACAGACTGTGGAGGTGAAAAGACGGGTCCAAGTGGCTCACTGTCCAGTCCAAATCATCCAATGCCTTATCCTCACCAACAGGTAAGTGCCACTTTTAACAAACTAGTGATGAGAACAAATAATCAACTAATAAAGTACCTTAATCACTTATTAAAATACTACTCTGAATTCAGAAGTAAACGTTTATTTGATGGGAGCAAGGAAAACTGTGTAGTAAATGTGTAGAATCTAAGTGAAATCCTGCCCAATAGATAACACACATGCTCTGTGTATGCTTTTAAAAATCTATATTTTATGTAGCAATCATTTTATTCAGAAAACAGCAAAAAGGAGGAACAACACTGAAAGGTGTTTGAATATAATTGTTTAATATATTAATGCGCAATCGACTGGAGAAGATGGTGTTTGAATATAACTAGATGATGTGCATATTAATGCACAAGCGACTGGAAATGCATTTGACTTCAACTGTAAAGGCATGTAGTTAAAATCTTATCAGAAAACCATCCAAATACAAGTCACATGAAATGTCCAGGTGTAAATGGGGTCTTAGTCTTATCCATATATCTCTGTTGCACTTTCTCAGCGGTGTACGTGGCATATATCCGCAGAGAAAGGCCAAGGTATCCAGCTGAGTTTCCACAACTTCAGCCTGGAGACTCAAGATGTCTGTGAGTTTGACTATGTTGAGGTTCATGATAGTAGCAACACTGGCGACAGCAATATCATAGGCAGGTGAGAATGTCTTCTCTAAATTGCTGTTTAGTTTTCACATTTATTCTTACCAGCACAACACAGGTGCTTGAAAACAAAAATGCTATCCAGTTTTATTGTATTTCACATGCAGCGTGCGTCAACAACGCAAGCTGAAAATTTTCAGCCCAAATGGAGATGAAATCTAGAGCGCAATTCACTTTAAACTGTATGAATCTACAGTCTGGACTAGAAAGAAATCAGTTTCAGTCTCACCTCTTCATACAATTCTGTAATTGAAAAGAAAAAAAAAAAGTTTACAGCCATTGCTGGTACTATGTTATCTAGCTAGACCATTTATACAAACTGCTTCTGATTATTCTGCTAGATAAAAATCAAATAAAACTGCTCTCTAATGGTTGCTATAGATACTGTGGCTCAGACCTCCCTCCTGACCTTACCTCCACTGGGCCTGTGATGAGTGTGGTGTTTGTGGCTGATGAAGGTGTGGCAGACAGTGGCTTTTATGCCTCATATCAGGTCATCTCTCTCTCAGAGAGTGAGTATTATATGGGCGTGACAGTTATTTGATACTGTAGGTCACTGGGGTGCAGACACAACATTAAAAATGATCATTGTAAAACAGCTCTGTAAAACAGGTGACAATATACCGAATATAAATAAACAGATATATAGTAGCACCACATAATTATGAAACAATATAAACAGCTATAACTACCACTTATAAAGTGTCAGTTAGCACATGTATTAATTATAGAGATTTATGAATATATAACATTTCATGTTTGTGGTTCAATTTTACTCTGTTAAGGAGGCTGCAGTCTGGAGCAGTTTGCCTGCAGTACAGGGGAATGTCTACAACGTGACTGGCTCTGTGATGGCTGGAATGACTGCGAAGATGGTTCGGATGAGCAAAACTGCAGCAACTCCACCTATCCACCTTTCAGTAAGAACATGCATACACTTTTGAGATACAACCATATGTAATTTAATATAAGAAATTAAAGCATTGCTATGAACATAATAGGGTAACCTGATAACCTCTCCTTTAAAGCTGGCATACATAACATTTTTGTTGAAAGATTAAAGAATCATTATGTGTTTTGTTGTTAATAATACAGAATAAGAATTAGCAATATTGGAGACCAAAAATACTCCAAAGCAGCAATATTAGAGACACTGATTACCCTGGAAAGTAGAGCAGTTGGGTCTGTCTCATTGCAATTTAGCCATAACTATCAATATAACAAGTTAGCTAAATTTGATTTGAATAGTTCCCATTATTATCAACAACAAGGTTGTTCACAATTAATGATGTGTATAAGTGTTAATCAGTTACAGTGTGCATTCATTTGGACTATTATGCCCTGTGTAATTTGTTTTAATGAAACAATCATTTGATCATAAATACTTGTGAACAATAGATTTAGATTTGACAGTATTTGGCAGACACCCTTATCCAGAGCAGCTTACAGTTACCTCATTTATACAACTGAGCAGTTGAGGTTTAAGGGCCTTGCTCAAGTGGCAGCTTGGCAGTGCTGTTATTTGAACTCATGACCTCCTGTTCAGTAGTCCAATATCTTAACCGTTGAGCTAACACTGCTCACCAAACAGAACTGCTCTTTCCAAAAGAGTGGAGGTTATTATAACAGCAAAGGGGGACAAAACCTGGCCTGAGAAGTTAAAAAAGGGTGTGATGGTCAGGTGTCCACAAACTTTTGGCCATATAGCTTACATCAGCACACCCCAAAACTCAGGCTACAATCAATCATACTAATCAGTAATATTACCATCCTCAAGGTGCTGGCCTGTTAGTGCTAGTGTGAGGATATGATTCTGGTGGAGACCACAAATTATTTCTGTAAGTTGCTTTGAGTGCGGGCATCTGCCAAATGTAAATGACGAGGTTGCGAAGCAAGCCCTGAACCAGAGACATTATAAACAGGTGGATAAAACTGGAGGATACCCTATCTACCTTTACTGGTGGTCAAGCTAAGAAAAGCGGGAGTGCTGAACCTCAGCTAAAACAATGATAATTTTGGCTAGTATCACTAGTATGCTAATGGAATTTGTCTCAGTTAACCTGGAAATGAAGTGATTATGGCTTTATCCAGACTGTCTCAGGTTCACGCCAATATACAAAAATTCCTTATTACGGGGGTTAGAAAGTCGATCTGTTCTCTATTACTTTTCCTTCACTGCCCATTTCATTTGCAATCTTAATCATTGTCTGCTACAGCTTCATCTTGTGAGCCCATTCAGGTGGAGATGTGCCATGGTCTGACCTATAATCTCACCTCCTTCCCCAACATATGGCTCTCCATTGCTGATCAGAGAGATGCTGCTTATTTGCTTGATCAGTACAGTGTATGTAAGAACACTCAGTATCCAGCTTGTAATGTTTAATGCATTGCATCTTTTTATATATCCACCTCATCCTCTTTGGCCAGGTGCTGATGGAGTTGCAGTGTTTTAAGCCCCTGCAGCAGCTCGTGTGTGCGCTGTTCGTGCCGCAGTGCAGTGTGCAGGGTGGAGTGTTGCCGCCGTGTAGCTCTGTGTGTTCAGCGGCAGAACAGCAGTGTGTGCGTGATCTGGAGCTCTTCAGCCTCAGTTGGCCCTTTAACTGTCACCTACTGCCTGACTCACACGACCCCATGCAATGCTCAATCCCATAGGATACAGCACTACTTACACTGACGAATTTCACAACATGACTCAACATTATTGAAGTTCTACTTCAGATTTGAGTGTCTGTTAATAAGTTTTTATTAGGATCATTCAAGCTTACATTTGTCCAGGTGCTCCAAATATATACATTTATACCATACCCACATACTATGTTGTAATTCCAATGAACTACCTTGTGTTTCTTATTTAAGTTCTACCCTTTTAATATGTTCAGCTACAGAATTGAACTGTGGCTGGGACCTACATCTTATCTGCCTCAGCCTTTCAACTGCCATATGCTGATATGCTGTATATCTCACAGCATAGAGACTCTCATGTAAAACTTCTTCAGTAGCTGGAGATAATGTCAGTGGCCTCATGATTTTTTTTTATTTTTTGGAAGCAATTTTCCTGATGTCTAATTTGTGTTTGTCATAGTGGGTTATGAAAATAGTTCTAGGTTAATAAATTTTAACCAAATATAAAGTATTTTGAGTGCATTGGTACTACAAACAAAACAAAAAATTTAAATGACAGCAATTTAATATATCATAGTAATTTTTTACTATAAATTAGAAATGTTACTGCTTGACAAACTTATTTCAGCTTCAGCAAGCTGGACCAATCTGTAGATTTATCAACAATTATATGAAGGATAATCCCTTGAAAATATGTATATAATACATGAAAAGCCCTTTGTTTAAAATCACACTGCATTTTAGTATGAAATAAATGTCAAAAAATAAGAATGCACTTTTACAAAGATGCTATTAGAACCGGTAAAGATCTGTGCCTTTTCTGGTTCATATGGTGCTAAAGTTTTCCCAAAGTAAAATGATGTAACCAATTAAACACTCCAAAATGAATTGTATAGAAGTGGGTTTGACCGTAAAAATCCGTCATAGTTAAGCAGATAATTATTTTCCTACACTGATATTTTGTAAAGCAGCAAATTGCAAATGCTTGCAGATCTTTATACATTATTCCAGCCTCCTTGAAAAGTCTGATGAGCAGTTTTTCTTTAATTACCTAATCAATAAAACCATTCATTATAGTAAACAACAGTTTTTAAAATGATGTTCACTCAGCACAAAAATGGCAATATTTGCATTGAATTCTACCACTGGTGACTCGATTATTACAAGCAAACAGTGATGTCATCACTTAATCTTTCAACATTTTTAGAGACCTGTTGGCTCTACAGATGTTACACTGGCATGATGAGTTTGAGTGTGTGGTCCAATGCTATTGCGGTCAGGCCCCAGATTCTATACTTATCACTGTGAAACACAGGAAGAGTATATACATAGCTATTACCAGTGCGAAAATTTGTATATCCTTGGTTCTGAGGGTTGCATAAATGGGCAACAGTCAGGGTGAAAATCTCCTCCACCTTTGGGACACAGAAGACAAGTGAAGCACACCAAGCAATCATCATCATCAGAAGACAAATATTTCAACTACATTATTTACCTCACCCGGATTGGGACGCAGTGTTAGAGTCTCTAGTGGCCCAAGGTTAGCTAACACAGGAGCAATCATCATTCCTGACTGAAAAGATAATGGAAGAGGATTACTGCAAATGCTGACTGATCTTTTCCTTTAATATAAGTAACTATTTTAAACTCTCTATAGGGGAACAGACAAGTGCTGAATCATGCCAGAGCTCTGAAAAATTGTCAGTATTTATCATGAAAGCCATTTCAGAGGAAAAGAACAGCAATCAATTATGTTAGTGTGTCTAGATCCTGTCATGCATGATCTAATCACTACCCCACCCCTTTAACTTTAAATCATACCAATACAAATATCTGTATTGTCACTGTACAAGTACACCATGATTCATTCAGATATTCAATCATACTTGCAACATATTTATATAACATCAGTGTTGCAGGGGAATGGAAGAAGTTACTACAGCTATAGCTAGATACAAGTTCTAATCTGGGTTGCACCTGCAAAAGTTTGGTAGAGCCAACAGTGTGCTTTTTGTCAAAATTTTATACAGCACAAATCAGTATAAATGTTATTTTCTAGAAACCTCATTACCAAAATAGCAACACTTTGTTCACACAAAGTATTTTTTTTTTGTGGGAGATGAGAATCCAGTTTGATTAAAGTGAGACAACGCTCATGTCTACACTAGGGATGTCACGATACCAAAAATCTAGTAGTCGGTACCAATACCACCAAAAGTACACGATACCAAAGTCGATACCACAGTGTGGTATAAAAATAAAATTCAAAAAATAAAATTAAAAACTCTCCTGGAGGACATCCTCCTCTGGCTGATACTGGCAAAGGGGGGGGGGGAGGGGAAGAGGGGGGGAAGGGAGAGAGAGAGAGAGAGAGAGAGAGAGAGAGAGAGAGAGAGAGAGAGAGAGAAAGGGAGAGGGTATTTTAGTTATCAAATACTGTCTGACAATGAGTCTCCGGTGGTGCACTCCTAAACGCGCGCGCACGCACACCCCTTATACTCCGAATGCAAGCATTAGTTTAAATTCACTGATATGGTGGCAGGCCAAAAAGATTTATTAAAAGCATGAACAGTTGAATAATTATTAATGACATGAGGCTACATTTAGCTGACAGGACACGGGCTGAATGGCGATGCATGGTGGCCCATTAGGAGGTAGTTTATAACATTGCAATATGTTAGCGTTGTTAACAAATAACTGGCTATCGCAAACATTACATGGAGCATAATGTTAGCTGGTTTCACGGCTACAATGCCAGCTGCCTCAAACAAATATAATATAGGATCCGTCTTTCAGGTGCTTCGCCAAATTCCAGGTGTTTCCTTGCTTTGTTTGAAATGAACGATAGCATCGATTGCACATCGGAAACCGATACTAGCTTTCCTCTCAACGAGTCGGGGCAGAGCTAAACTTGTTAAGCTAAGCTAAACTTCTGTAGTTTTTCCCGTGTCCTTGTAGGCGTTCCTCTTCTTCTTCACCACTTGTGGACCGATTAAAACACTTGCGCGTATTTGCTGCCCCCTTCAGGTCCGGAAGAATCGCAACTTTGGTACTTTCGGTACTTACGTTACAAATGGTGTTAACGCTACTGCAGAAAAACAAGTACCGTCACGTTTTAAGAATGTTGGTACAGACTTGGATTGGCACCCTGTCCAGGGTGTACCCTGCCTTGTGCCCGATGCTCTCTGGGATAGGCTCCAGGTTTCCCTGTGACCCTGAAAAGGAGTAAGCGGAAGAAGATGGATGGATGGATGGATGGATGGTACCGACTTGGTACCGAAGTATCGGTTCTCGTGACCTCCCTAGTCTACACGGTACAGTCATGGCCACGTCCCCTAACCTGAAACAGTGTAACAGAAGTATGGGAGATAGCATTTGTGATGAAACAGTTTCACTTAACACTATACTGCTGAATCATGTTTACTGGATAGTTGATCACAAGACTATCTGACTGAGTAACTTTTTCCCCATTGAAATTGATTTAACTTGTGTCCAATTATGTTACTGTACTGGGTTAGATAACAACTGTAACAGTCATGTCTGTAAAAATCTTTGGCAGGTCATGTTACATGTTATGATTGGGGTTTTATCCCCTAGTAGTTCAAACTCACCTTATCATTCAGTGGCTTCAAAACCCCCCACACATCATTTTCAGTCACGCTTATCCCCAATTCTTCCCTGGCTTCCCGCAGTGCTGTTTCCACAAAGTTTCTATCAGAGGGGTCTTGCTTTCCCCCTGCAAAACTGCACAAAAAAAAAAAAAGATTTTCCTTTCAAATATGAAGATCCCATTTAAAGAAGGTAATATGCAAAAATTAAAAAAAAAAAACCCAAACAAAAAAGATTTAAAAAAAGACAATAGTTTTAGAGTATTGCTTAACACAGAAGGAACAGACTGTTGATAGTGTACGCAATGATCAACCTTTCACCTGCAATGGTCATGCAATAGGATTTTATGTAGAAATGAAAGTGGAATGCTGTTTTCCTGTGTTGTTCTTTACACTGTACTCTCTGTAAATGTTGAACATTATGTTCAACCCCACTCAGTCTAGCTCATGGTAAACTAAGATTTAAGAACACTTCTTTTCATGTTTGTACAGGACAACAAAAGATAAAGGATAAAAATAAAATTGGGTGTAAAATTGTGTAGGTCAGTATTGGAGGAGATTTTATACATTTTTTAATCTAACCCACTGTGTATTTTATGAATTCCACAAATGTGTGGTGGAAACAATGCACCACCCCAAGGCGTGGTTTGGGAAACATTCTTTGAGGCCAAATCCAACATACCTGACATCACCTTTGTGTCTTCCCCTCAGTTTGCTAGATCTAAGGGTGAAAAGTAAGGCAGGTTCTCCCCCTACTGTGCACAGAGACACAAGCACAGCTGCCCAGCTCTTCCCTCTCTGCTTCTCATACAGTGCAGTGTTGGACTGCAGTCGGACTCTGCAGCGCTCCTCATTTTCAGCTGACAGACAGTCTTCAAAAGCAGCCTGCTGTGGGACTCTCCTGTGCAAACCACACACTTGGGATTTCAGAGGTCCATGTTTGCTCCATCTCTCTTGAAAGGATGTCCAGAGCCCTTTATTAAACTCATATGACTCAGTGAAGGACATGATCCCTGCATTACGGTAGCTCTTCTGACTTTTACTGCTGCTGTTTGGATCTGCTCTCCATTTATCCACACAACATCTGTGTTTTCCTTTATAGTTTTCAGGTAGTAGGCACTTGTTAGGAACACAGTCCCTGAGGATGAAATGATCTGAAAAAGTGCTATTTGAACAGTGCTGTACTGAGATATTTATTTTACACACTGATAGGAAGTCAGTAGTGTCTGCAGGACTGACAGAGCAGCTTGTGTTAACAAGGCAAGAAAACAGTTTTTTAAGTGTTTTTTGTGAAACATTTTTACTGTTTTTTGGCTCAGATATATAATGATGTTTCTTCTGTGGTCCTCTCTCGCTACTGACCATACAAAATGGCTGGGAGAGGAGGCTATTACACACTCTCTCGCCAAGATTTTTCTTCTTGGAGCTGTTGAGTGTCCCACACAGTGATCTATGGGTCCCCAGTAGGCATGCTGACATCACAAATTGAGCACTCCTAAACATCCTGATGAAAAAAGAGACAGAATGAGTCCCACAAGACTGTTACCTATAGTATTGCACATCAAGATTTCTGTGTTTGCTGCGGCTTATTTAACCTAACCTCTATCCATCACATCTACAGTGTTTGTGCAAGTACCACAAACAAAACCTTCAACATATTTCACTGTACTGATGCAAGAATGGAAAACCAGTTGACATCAAACTCATTTACAATAGAAGTCTAAGGATAGACATTTAAAATGTTGGTTATTTTACATTTCCCCAGAAGCTCTTTTGATATCCATGCACAATCAAACCAGCAAAACTATGTCAGTAATTCTTCCCTCTGAAGGACAAGTTGTTCCATCTAAATCCGGGTTCACACTGTACGATTTTGGCCACGATTTGGTCGTCTGAGACAAATTTTGAGAATCCTAAAAGATTCCTGTAATTCTAGGCCAAAATCTGTTCCCCGACAGTCAATTAACGGCCACTGCAATCAAATTTTTCCTCTGATTAAATTCTGGCAGTGTCAGAAGATCTGAGGCACAGTCCTGTAGCGTGGCTTCATGTACTCCGTACGAGTCTTCTTGCGTGTGTCCATTTTTTCGCGTCTTGACTGTCGTACAGTCCGACATTAATGACAACTGAGATCCTACAGTGTGACATGGCTTACAGCGGGGATCGTGTTCATACAGTCTGACAAACAACAGTCGCAAAAGACTTAAAAATCACACAACGTGCACCCGGCTTAAGGCATTCTGCAAAAGACAGATTTAGCATTATCATCTCCTGACTCATTAACTTTACCGACAACCGCACTTAGACTTCCATTATAAGTTAGTTTCAAGTTAAAAGATTTTCCACTCTCGCATATGCTACAGGTGCAGTAGATAAAGTTTAGGTTGAAAAATGCTAGAGTATTTCTTTAAGACAATACTCTTAACATTAATCACTGCTACTGTGTTAATGTTACAACATATGAAGGCTTAGCAAAAATACAGAGAAGCATGTTTGGTTCTACACATTTCCTTAACAGGCATGCTTCAACTAATTAACTAATTAACAGCCTTTCTTCAGTTAAACTGGGACTGTTAGACCAGGGAAAATGTGTAGGACATGAAGGTAATCCAAAACCAGGGTTGAGATCTTTCAAACTGTGAAAAGAACTCTTTCCTGTGTATCAAGGAATCATATCATTAGTTCTAAAATATTAAAGCACTTCCCAGTTTTTCCAGATCTAGCACAGCTGGCTCAAATATCTGACTAATTAAAACAAATCATGTGAAATGTATCAGGTGTGTTAAAGGAAAAATGGGAACCAGTACAGAAGAGCAGGACTGGTGCTGAATTTCTACAACTGTAGGTGTTGTTTCATTCTCAATTTCTTAAGACATAATTAATGTAACATTGTACCCTCAATGTATTTTTTAGTGACTTTTTAAAAAGCACCCATTGAATGGATCTGTAGTTTCAATTAGGCTTTGAACTGAATGGAAGCTATTGAAGTTATTATGTTCATTAGTACAAATGTTACTGAAGTTATATAAGTTAATGTAACTAGGTCAGGATAATGTTTCTGGATATACATCAGCAATGGCGGCTTATCTGCTAACAGGTTAACACCAGGTCTGGGTCAGACCCTCAGGAAGAAATGTCGGATACAATCAAAATGTATATACATATTAATTAGATATAAATGGAAATATTTTCGGTAACATTTATCCATCCCTCGAAACTAACCCGGTAACGTTATACAATCCTAACTGTCATTAGCATTAGCACGACACCCGCTACCTCACTACCAAGTAAACGGTCATTTGACCGAGATAAAAAAAAAAATCAAAAGTAAAGTTCTTTTTTTTCTGAGACATTTGTCCCAGAACAAACTGCTGGATATCAGAAACAAACAGATACTCAAACTAAACACGTTCATTCAGCTGTTTTCCTCAAGTCACTCACCTTCAACATAAACACAGGCTTTTCCGGTGCTCTGCTGGTCGCCAGGTCTTTCTAAATTCCCCAACTGGGAGTGAATTCTATGCTACTTCAAGCCTTCCTCCCTCCTTTAGTTTCCAAGTTAACAAATACTGAGCTCTCGAGTCCTTTCAGGTTTAAAAACAGTGGAAATTTACTGTGAGATTTCCAAAACGATCTTCTATCATAATGCAAGCATCATAAATTTGTAGTAGTAGATTGTTTGAGTTGTATAGGTTTTTTTTTTTTTTTTTTTTGAGTCATCATCTACAAATACCAGCAAAGGGCTATGTGAAAGAATTCACTTGGCATTCTCTCAAAACATGCATTATGATGTTCAAATTATTACTAATCATTAACTTTACATTGACATTTCGTTATTTAGCAGATGCATTTTATCCAGAGAATAGTTTTGTAGACAATAAAATGTATAACACTTTTAATTCATGGTTAGTATTGGTGACATTGAATGGTTGCTGATCATTCACACACTTCGTTCATTCAGTACATCTCAGGGAAACACACACACATTCCTAAGGGAAATTAGTGGAGCTAATCCATGTAAATTCGCACACCTCCCATCAAGTTTTGTGTGTGTGTGTGTGTGTGTGTGTGTCACTTTGGGCTGTAATTGTGTTGATGGTAACTGACCGGTCCAGCTGAGGGGAGTTATTCACCAATACATATCAGTTCAGTTTTGGTTTTGTGTGTCACATGATGGGTCACCATCCATGAAGAGATGTTAAAAAGGCAGTCCAATATCTTCTGAGAGACTCATAAGTTAAGTGGTGGGGTGGGGAAAGAAAAAGCCACGAGATCTGATCACAGTGAGAACATAAGCAGACCAAGAATGAACCAAGAAGGCAAAGTTGAATTATGTTCTCCTTCCACAGAGAGCATAATCATTGCTGGGATTCAAACTGTTATGATGATGGATCTAAAGCTTTTCTGTAGCACTTTTCTGTAGATTAAGTGTTAATCTATTTAAGTAAAGACCTGGAAGAGTTTAAAAGTTGTGGATTTTATCACATTATAGTACTTTTAATGAAAAAGTATTAATTCATATAATAACCTGAAAAAGTATGTGTATATAATATAAAGAGAGAGAGAGAGAGATGGAAAAATCTATTAATTCTAGGCACTATTTCATCTTCATGGTACTACAGGTTGATGTCATTACTTCTGCATTCAGGAATTTCCCCACTGAAAAAAAACAAACCTTCCTTCATTCTAAACAGTGCTAACTTTTATAGGGTGATGTTTCTCCATTCGTATGCACAGAGTTATGTAGTGATTATAAAACCAGTCAATCCACATTTTCAAAATCCTCTCAGCGTACATCATTTAAAACCAATGGAAACTGGTGATGTTCTTATGCAACGCACACCTGTGACATACATGGAAACAGACCTGTTATACCAGTCATCAACTCCACCTACTCTAGGTCTAAAATATAAGTCTTGTGTTTTTGAGTGGTGGATTGTTTCATGATCTACAGGTCACCTCAGACTTCTGTCCCCACCATGGCTGCATCCAGCTGTGCTCCAGATGACTTTTCATGCCCTGTGTGTTTGGAAATACTGTGTGACCCAGCGACGCTTGCTTGTGGTCACACCTACTGCCTTCGGTGCATCCAGAAGCACTGGGATAAAGCTTCTGCAAAGGGCCAGTACTCCTGTCCTCAGTGTAGACAGGTGTTCAAACCCAGGCCCTCTCTGGGAAGAAACAACATGCTGATGGAAGCCATGAAGAAACTGAGAGTAGGAGAACAGGACAAGTCCTCACCCATGTGTTCTTCACTAACTCCATGTGCTGTCGTGTCGGTGAACCCTTCTCTCCAGCCAGCAGCAGGAATGTCTGATGGAGCTACAGTACCTGATGTAAAAACATCAGTGCAGGGGGGATTATATCCTCAGCTTCCTTCCACTTCAATCAAGCTGTGTCCATTACACAAACAGGTGTTGGAGTTCTTTTGCTGTGATGATAAAGAGAGTGTGTGTGATGAATGTAGCCTCGTACAACATAAGGGCCATCGAGTGGTGCATCCAGATGAAGAAAAGGAGGTAAATGCTTGTGTTCTACTTCCTATTTGTTTAGTATGTTTAATTTTTTAATGAAGTCTGATTTGTTCAAACTACATTATTTAAAAATAGCCTTCTTGAGTATTCTCATAAATAGTGGATCTAGTTTGTGTATTGATTTGTGATTGTCCTTGCGAGCAGCAAGAGGTGTCAAAAAAGAAAGCAAAGATACAAAGAAGTATTCAAGAAAGAGAGAGGTTGATCCAGACACTACCACAGATTTTTCAAGCTAAAAAGGTAAGATCTTTCCTTTATGGAAGTTTTTTTAACTAAACCTTTATTTTTTATTTTAACAATTAAAGAATTTAAAACTCCATTTGGCTAGGATTTATTTACTCACGGGATATATATCTCTGATTTTGATTTGGGAGGGGGAAAATCTGCTATTCCATTATCCTTTGATGCTTTGGATAGGTCTTTTAAAATGTAGTTGCTATGGGCTGAATCACTTGTATCACTATCTCTATATTGTCTTTTCTGGTGCCCATTAGGAAGAAAATGCCACAATAACATGATTGTAGTGTTCTGTAAATAAATTAAAGATGAAGTATTGTGAACATATCACCATTTGTTTCATTCATCTTCAGTAAACGGTACCTATCCTAGGAACACTGGGAACAATGCAGGAATAGTTCCTGGATGGTACATGTGATCAATGTTTTCTGGCAGGCAGGAGTGGGCTTTAAATATTATGAACTGCTCTATTTAAGAAAATAAAAATTGGCATAATGACTAGGGTCAATAATTGGTTGTATGGCACAAACTCTTTTTTTCTATATGTCTTAGACTGCCATTCAGGGGCTACAGGCAGAGAATCTGCAGGTTTTTGATGAAGAAATGAAGAGTTTGTTGTTGATGAGATCACAAGTAATGGAACTCCTTCAAGCTTATGAGGCCTCCAGTTATAATCGTCTAGAGAGCCACCGCTATAGACTACAGGAGGAGATCAGCCAACTATACAAAGAAGATGAAGAGCTAAAAAGACTAACCAACTCTCAGGACTCCATTCAATTCCTAAAGGTATGATCAGCCTCAGTTTTCTCTGTATTTTGCTAGTATATTACTATTTTAAATGTAAATATACTGTATAGTGCAAGTCTTTACAGACCTGATTATTCTTCAATGCAGTTATGGGGCAGTGGTATCTTAGTGGTTAAGGCAATGGGATACTGATCAGAGGCTCATGTGATTATGTGGTCCCTTAAGCAGGGCCCTTACCCTCAACTGCTCTGTTGTTAAAACATTAAATCATCAACCAAATGTTATTTTATATACAGTATGTATCTGTATTTAACACGTAATCATATATTTAAATGTTTTATCCTAGTGTGTTATCAAATTTGCCCTTGAGGATCAATAAAGTACTTTCTTCCATGCCAGACACTTGACACCACAGATGGTGAAGATGTGGTTGGAAATGCACAGCTGGAGATCTTACCCCCAGAGTCAGTAGAGTCTGGGATCAGATTAGCTCTTGGTGCTTTCAGAGAGGGGCTGCATGACCTTTGTAAAGGAGGCTTGGCCAGTATCTTCAGAGTTGGTGAGAGCCTGTCCAATACAGCATGCTTTTTTTAGAACACCACTTCAGATTTGAGGGCATGAGTCTGCAGGTATCGGGGGGGGAGTTATGTCAGAAGGAATAGGCAAAGATTGGCCAAGCAATCGTGCATAAAGGATTTTGGCAGAGCTAGAATTCTTATATCATGAATATTTTCACTATTTAATATCTTAACATACAGTATTTGACTCTTTTTCAATGAAGGATAATGATTGAACACCCATGAGACAGAAGTGGAGCAAAAATGATTTAAAATAAATTTCTTTGTAGTCTTCATTTTCACTCGACTACAATACGTCTGCAAATGTTAAGAATCTTAGCTGATCAACTTTTGCAAGAAATTGCAAGATCTTGACATTTATCTATTAAATCCAATCCATCACAATACATTTTTTCTTTCTTTCTTTTTTTTTTAATGTAGTGAATGATGCAGAAAAAATGGCAACAGTACTTAATGCTCAGGCATCAGAGAAATCCCCCAATCCCAATAATTTGCAGGCTGCTTCTCAAAATACAGGTAAGTAAAGGTCATCTGGGAAAAATTTAATTTGCCACGCATGTTTTCCTTTGCTGTATTTTGTAATGAATAAGATCTGACTCGAAATCAGTGTAAATCGATAACATCCCCTAAATACAGAACAGTTCATTAATATAACGTAAGTTAAATTTGTAATTGAATGAATGCAGGTAATCCAGCTTTCTCTTTAGCTCCTGAAATGACACCTGCATCTAACAACAGTGACGACAAACCTAAAACCACAACACTTCAGCATCCTGCAGCTTCCTCTCCAAATTTGGGTACATTATAAAAAAAAAATATACAAGTAGCAGTGAAGTATAATACAAATTTGAGAGTTTGTTTGTGGTTTTAATAAAATGTGGTTGGTTTCTTGTTTGCAGAGAAGAACTTGACTTCCATAAGTATGGAAATTCCAACACCTGAATCAAGAGAGGAAATGCTGAAATGTAAGTCTGTGATTTGTTTTTTGATAGTATTTTGTTAATGATTGAACATCTGTTCGGATGTGTTATTTGGTCTTCATAAAGACTGGCTTGAATTAGCCTCTTTCTTTCTTTCTTTTTTTTTTTAAAGAAAGGAAGCACAAAAATTGGTTTATCCCTCATACATTGGTTTAAACCCTCATACATTGTAGACTTGTGCAAATTTTCAGCTGAACTTTACATTGTTATTTCTTAATTATTTTAAAGCAGTTCTTGGTAAAAAGAGAGAGAGATTCTGCAGATCATATTATTTATGCGGTTAAATATTCATATACAATGATGTCATTAAACAACAACCATTTCTGCTTAGTCCGCTTTGAGCCCACATTGGACCGCAACAGTGCTTATCGTCACATCCGCTTGTCTGATGGAGATCGCAAGGCCACTCTGCGTGCAGAAAATCAGAATTACCCAGAGCACACTGAACGCTTTGTCTACTGGAGACAGGTCATGTGTCGGGAGCCTTTGGCAGGAAGTCCTTACTACTGGGAGGTGGAATGGACAGGACAGAAGGTACATTAACTTATTCACCTTAAAACCTTGAGAAAAATAATATTTTACAGTTAAAACATAGTGTAGACATAATTTTTAACAGAATGAAAACATCAGGTTAATTATGTTAATTTGAGTAAACTTCAGGTAACACTATGCAAATTAATTAAATATATCTATAGCGTGATACACATATTTAAGTACAATAAGTATTTTTTATTCCTCAAGTTAGACACCACTAATTTTGGAGGCACGTTCATGTTCATCCATTAGGCATATCATCACTAAGTATCTGATTACTCTCTACTAGGTTTAATTATGACAGACTTGATTCTAGTTAGTCTTTTAAAATCAATGATTAAGCACTGCAATAGCATTAATGCAGCATAACGGTCTCTGCAGGTCACTATTGGTGTAACCTATAAAGAGATTGGGCGCTCCACAGCGGATGACCGCTCCAGACTGGGCCATAATGAGTACTCATGGAGCCTGTACTGGTCAGGCACAGCCTTCTCTCTGTGGCATGCAGGAAAGGAAACTGTGCTAGCTGCTCCTAAAGGCCGGCGCATCGGGGTCTATGTGGACCAGCAGTCAGGTGTGCTGGCCTTCTACAGGGTCTCTGACAACCAGGCCCACCAGATCTGCTGTGTCCAAACTGAATTTAGGGGAGCTCTCTACCCTGGGTTCCGTTTCTGGACTGGTGTGGGTTCTACCATCAACATTTGCCAGCTGGGCTGAGTGATTTAAGATCCTTATTTGGACCTATTTGACTGATGCTGCACTGTTTATGACTCTTATTTTCTTTCTCAGTTAAATGTTAAAAGTACAAAGACTTATGACTTTCATGTGAGTGAAATTAATTCACCACTAGATGTTGCTACAGGCATACGAATCACAGAGACATTTCCTATGTAAAAAAAACCCCCAAAACCCTCAGGAATAGATCACTCCATCTGTGGCTATTTCATGGTTTATAAAGTACAAGGGTGTGGTGCTGGTGTAATTATTGGAAACAACTCAGACGGGATGACAAATTAAAGGAAAAAAATGACCGAACATTCTTTAGAAGATGTGGGGTCACCACGAGCTGCCAGAATAGCTTCAGTGCAACATGGCACAGATCCTACAGGTCTCTGTAACTGAACATCATTCTTCCAAAAGATATTGCAATTGCAGAATGTCTCCACCCTTCTGTATGAATACACAACCTACTTAGTGGCTGCTTTAACTTAAACGTGTTTGGTATATGAAGTTAAACTGATGAATTTGTCTGGAGTTTTGGTTTGATGAGCCTTTAAATAATAAATAAGTACTTCATTTATATGCTTTTACATTACAAAACCACCTCTCATATGAACTCCAGCAAACGTTCACTTCTTGCCACCAACATAATTATTTTTTATAGAATATTATTAATATTTCATCAGATAATTCCAAAAACAGAAAAAATCATAGATTTTGTATCAGTCTTCATGTTCTGTTGGTATCTCATTTGATTTCTTCCTGTATTTTTGCACATTTAGGCTTTGGTCTCTGGTCTATTTTCACTGTTCTCCCTATGCAACATTTGGGCTTGTCCTGAAATCAAGTACACAGAAAATGTTTAAAGTACCTCTGAACTTAAAGATATGATTTTTGAATAGTTACTTTTTGGATGGCAGATTATACAGATACAGTATAACACAGTACAAAAGTCATACAATAAGTTCATGATGGTTTGAGCCTATCATAGTCCAATATTCCATTTACTTGGGAAGAAGGTTATTTAGCCCCATAAACTAGCTAATTTACTAAGCTAATTTTACTAATGTCATTGAACACTGAATATAACAAAATTGTGTTATTTTGTAGAGTTTGGGCTACTGGTAAATAAATCAGAATATGAAAACCATATTAGAATATGTCTCTCTGAAAATTTGTGAGCTATTTTAATGGTTTTTACATTATTATATAAGCTATACCATATATTTACTTATTCATATATATTCATAGATCCTGACATTTTAATAAAGGTCAGGAAGTAGAAATGTTCCTAGACATTTTTTAAACATAAGTCAACATGAATCCAGGGAGTAACTGCAGTAGTACACAGTGTGCTCAGGAGTGTGTGTGTGTGGGGTCGGGGGGATTTGAAAAACCTGTTATTTTTGGTTTATTACTACAGAATAAAGACCCAAAACAACTTATTCAGCAAAGTTCTAATTAAATCCTCTTGATCTCACACCTGCTATTTCTGTGGTGTTCATGCTGGTCCTGTTTGCTCATGTCATGTGTGGTGCTTTAAATGGAGATCTATTTAAAGCGAGCCTAAATTAGAAGCTCACTGTGACAGAGGAATGGATGGAAATAAAAGAAATGAGCAATTCTCACAGCTCAAACTAACTTTTCTCCTTTTCCACTTAGAAAAGGGAATGACTAGAAAGGAACCTCAGCTGTGTCTGTGCTGGCTAAGACAGACGTGTTTCTAAATGCAGAGATTTGTAATAAGGCCATCATATACATATACAGTTGATCATGTACATCTTAAATTTATATTCTTTTTTTTTTAATTGATTATATTTTATGGCAGTTATTAGTTGTTTTAAAATGATTCCAGTCACACTAATGGAATTTTTTTAAAAATAGGAAATTGTTAATTTCCTAAGATAGAGATAAAGAACTTATTTAATTATAAATGCTATTGGCCTGAGAACTGCAATGTTAATAAAACTAGGAAAAGCCATTTGATGGTTGTAATATTTGATGGTACATATTTGAATTGTTGGAATCTGCTCATAAAATAAATGCATGCTGTGAACATTTGAATTTTTTTTTTTTTTTTAGACTGGAAGGTGTCTCAGGCTCAGGGTTTGGAATCATCAAGGAGGTGTCTGAGAACCCCAGTTGAGATAACAGTGCTCCAGTGTAGCAGCTCTTTTTCATGTCAAAAAGCAAACAATCTCAAATGGCTCAAAAAGCTTCGACATTTCTTTGGAGCATTGTAGTTAGCATCAGATCAGCTGCTCAGCTCCCAATAGATGCTGACCTGGACTGTAATTGTGCACTGGTTTACGGTTTATTGGAGTAATACAATATAGTACAATGTGCTTCAGATGACCGATAATGCAAGTCCTACATATTGCTTATCACTTGGACAAAGACATGCAGGTTGTGTCCTCACCTAGAGAAAGCAAGAGGTGGAGCCGAACAAACCTTTATAGCTAAACCTCTGCAACCTGAGGGCAAACATTGTCCCTGATCACACAGCAGAATGAAAGGTAAGACTGACCTTAAACCTGCATAAATTGGTAAGGAATATGAGTAATTTGCTGTGAACAAACACAAGATCCAAATAAAACTCTCTAAATTATCTACTTGGATTATCCCAAAGTCTGGCATTAGATATATTATATATTTTAGTCAATTTGAAAATAAGCTTTTGACTGGATGTTTGTGGATGTTGGTAGATCCTAATTCTCTAAAAACACTTCTTTTGCTATAAATTCTTTCCTAATCCAGGCCTTGTGTTCCTGTGCCTGATTGGATGTTCTCTTGCAAACGATGCTGTATACTCTTGGAATGGCCCCGGAGAGCCGAGTCAGCCAGATCCTGGCACTGGCAACAGTAAAAACAAAGCACTCTTTAATAATAATTAAAGTAATCTTAAATTTAATCTAAGGAACTCTCTTTGTGGTATTGTTTGGATGAATTGAAAGGTGAATTAGAAGCTGATCATTGTTTTTTATCTGTAGTTTGTCTCACTGACTCTGACACCTGCAACTGTTGCCTGATGCAAACGCAGATGATGAGAATGGAGAGTTTCTTCAACATGAGCCTGAATGAGATGCGCAAGAATCTGGAGAAAGCTGAAACTGCTCTGAACTATGTGCGCTGTGAGTAAACCTAGCTTTGCTTGAAATCTTGCAGGGTTAGCATGGCAAACTCATGCTAGCTCATAATACCCATTACTCTTCACTCTGTTGGCTGTTAGTGCTGTTGGTTGAGCCATTCTCCGACACTTGCAAGTAAGTGTCCCTCAGTTGTTGACTCTCTCTCTCTCTCTCTCTCTCTGTGTTTCCTCAGCTAGCCGCAGTGCCTTTTCAGTGGCACTGACTGATGTTCGTCGATGCCTGACATCCAGCCGAGATGACATGGTAGTGAAGTACCAGTCTATATTCATTAACTTAGGTGACGGATACAATATTAGTACAGGTGCCTTCACAGTCCCACGTTCAGGGGTCTATGCACTGGCTCTTACAGTGTACAGTGACGCAGGTGCCCCTGGTGCCCTCTTGGCTGCCTGTGTTCGTTTGCGTAAAAATGGTCGGGTGATTGCAGCACTCAGTGAGTACAACACACAGGACCAGGAGGACAGTGCTACCACCGTCCTGGCAATGCAGATGCAGGCTGGGGATAAAGTGGATGTGATTCTCCCTTCCGGCTGCAACCTGTGCGATGACAACAGCCATTTCAACACGTTCAGTGGCTTTTTACTTTATGCTACAGATTAAAAAAATTTTATTCTCTGATCCCATGTCTGTGTTCAGTGGCTTTTTACTTTATGCTACAGATTTTAAAAATGTTTCATTCTTTGATCCCATGTCTGCGTTCAGACTTTTGCAGTGATCCTCATGATCTTTCAAAATCAAGGCTATGTATCCATTGGCTCCCAAATCCAATTCCTGATCAGTTTGTTGGGTTTCCAGTTAATAATTAAGCTCCAGGTTCAGCATGGCTGCCACAGGTTTAATGTATACTGTGTAAAATGGGCATTCAAAAAACAGTTTCTTCTTCTTCTTTTTTTCATCTTTAACCCTTAAGTAAATGTCTGTATAAGTTGTATAACAAAGAACTAAGTGTTCTTATTCAAGTGAATTTAAAATAAAGAGGACTGAAGAACAAATATATTTTGTATTTATTCTTTCTGCTGATATGTAATATGTAAGAATGGGCTTAAAAATGTTATGATTGGTATATATTTAAACAACGGTATACAAACAATAACAGCGTATTGCGATAGCAATAGCCAATTCAGAATAATGGCATAAAACTAAAATGACCCATGTGACTTTGCTTGTTATTTACTAACAGAACATTTGCTACAATGTTGTCTTCAGATAATTAAAGTCGACATCATATAGCTAATATATTATGCTCCAAAATATATATTATTGAAAAACATAACAATTAAAGCTCTGTGCCAGGAGACAAAATATTTGTGTACTGACTCCTAGTCCTTGAGCTGTGGAAAAATGCTATATAAATAAAACATTATAATAATAATAATAATAATAATAATAATATAGTATTCACATCTCTGTCCTTCCTTGGACCCAATTCAACCTACCATGTAATATCAGTCATGCTTGTAGAGCAATAGTAAGTGATATTACCCATGTACTTGCACAACTCCCTTACAATCATTATTATACACCACTCAAGACTTATGTGAAGGCAACTGTGCATTATATCTTATTTTGATTCAAGTTCTAAATAATGATGAACTAAAACCTGCAGGCCCATATAGTATAATTCAACTGAAGCTTTCAAATAATAATGATACTTTTAATTTAAAAACTATCCATTTTAAGCTAATCCTGATTTTAACAAATTTATGTTCCAAATTCCAAAACAAAATTATATAAACATTCTAATCACCAATCCTTTACTGCTTATGAAACACCTGTGCTTTTTAATATTGAGTGTGTTTTTCCTTTCACAGGTGATAAGATCACTAGGCATGGTCCACACCCTAATATGAGAATCAGGCTAAAAATCCTGTACCTGCCTCAGCACAGGGATTACTGATCAAGAGATAGAGCAAATAAATGCAGCAATAATAAAACAAACCCTCTCTGGATACATATGGCTCAAATGGCTGATATCCATAATGGCTAGAATAACACCCAGAGTGCTGGAAACATGATCCTGGTGAGCTTATAACCCATATGAAACAGATGCACACACACACATTTCTAGCTCCCAAGTGGGCTTCATGGGATAGATACAGGATACAGTAACAGAGAGGATGTGTTTCACACATCCCCATATTCCCATCAGCTCACACAAAGGCTGGACTGCAGTGTCATTAATTCTACCAAATACACAAGATAAGGTGCACACACAAACACACACACACGCATGAACACACGCATGCACACAAACACACATAGACCTCAGAAACAGACTTTGCTTAGTTGCCTCTGCTCATCTGCTTCAACATCTCTCAGAATCACAGTGAGTATATGAATAACTCATTTAAAATTATACAAAATGTAAGAATCAAATGCTGGTCTTATATAATGGATGCAACATCAGATTGATTTAAATTTTCTGAGCAGATTGTGTCATTTTCTACACTCAGTTGAAAGATAATAATTAACATCAACATACTAAATAACAGCATACCTAATAATAAACTAGCAACCAGTTAAATAGTAGTTTATAAGGAATAAAATGTAGTAAGAAATAAGTGGCTAACTAAGTGCATGCTGTATGTAAAGTTTTTAAACTTGGCCTCTATGTATTGCATCTATGGTAGATGACTGATTACTATGGAGGAGGACTTTAATACACTTTCCTGTAGTGAGAGAAGAACAGAGACCCAGCTGAATCAAAATTCACTTATAGTGGAAGTTTATGGGCAATTGCTGAAAAGATTTCTATACCGCTTATCCCAGGGAGCATGGGGCACAAGGCGGGGTACACCCTGGACAGGGTGCCAATTGCAGTAATACAGTAAACAGTAATTCTGTTTAGGTAAAAGACAGGGTATATTCTGTATTATTATTGACCAGGTATCCATACATGATCATGCCAAAACTGACTATGTGGGTGAAGTATAATCACATATTTTTTCTTCGGAAATAGTAGTTTATTGATCGCCCCAACAACTGCCCTTAGACATCCATTATAATTGAGAAAACTGTTGAAAAATGATGAAGTGTTGCTTTAAGTGTTAATACTCATGACATGCAATTGTTTAATGCAAATTCAAATAGTAATAGTTGGGGTGAGTAAATAGTCATTTTGGTTACTCATCACTTATCCAACCACTTTCAGGCTGAAACTGACTATGGTGCTGAGGCATAATCCCACCTTTTCCCCGGGAAAATGTAGTTTATTGGATGCCTCAACAACACCCCTCCATTAGAAGTATTTCTTTAAGTGCTGAAATGCATGATGTGCAATATTTTACATTCATGTAAAAATGTCTATTGCCTTAGATTTATAAATTTGAATGAATCAACATTTTAAACCAGCAGTTTAAACATATGCATGTTCTAACTTTTTCTACAAAAGCAATAGTGAATTTTGTTTCTCTTTGTCTTTCCAAAGACAAGATTCTTCAGTGAGCAAGTTAAGGATGAAGATAGCTGTAGTGGCTGTTCTGGGCCTGATGGGGGCACTGTGTCCATGCTCCATGGCACAAGCAAGCAGTACCTTAGATACTATATGGCAAGCTGCAGGTAAGCTCCTTTTATAGTGGAGGGCTATACAGTGCCCTCCACTAATATTGGCACCCTTGGTAAATATGAGCAAAGAAAGTTGTGAAAAATTGTCATTATTGTTTAACCTTTGATCTTTTGCTAAAAAAAAAAATCACAAAAATACTCTGCTCTCATGGATATCAAACAATTGCAAACACAACACAGGTTTATAAAAAAAATATCTTTGTTAAATATATTTGTGCAATAATTATTGGCACTCTATTAATCAATACTTTGTGCTACCTCCCTTTACCAAGATAACAGATCTGAGTCTTCTCCTATAATGCCTGATGAAGTTGGATAATACATGGCAAGGGATCACTTCCAGTAGTGTCTGGCAAACTGAAGAGGCTTGAGTTTGTTTTTGGATGAGAGTAGAGGCTTTTTTTCTTCAAACTCTTCCAAACAACTTGTGGTGATGTAGGTGACTTTGGATTGAATTTTGGAGACTTTCTGACCCCAAGATGCAACTAACTTCTGCAATTCTCCAGCTGTCATCCTTGGAGATTTTTTGGCCACTCGAACCATCCTCTTCACAGTGCATTGAGACAATATAGACACATGTCCTCTTCCAGGTTGATTCATAACATATCGAGTTGACTGGAAGTTCTTAATTATTGCTCTGATGGTAAAATGGGCATTTTCAAGGCTTGTGCTATTTTCTTATAGACACTTCCCATTTTGTGAAGCTCAACAACCTTTTACCACCATCACAGCTATATTCCTTGGTCTTACCCATTGTTATGAATGACTAAAGGAATTTGGCCTATGTGTTACCTCATATTTATACCCCTGTGAAACAGGAAGCCATGGTTGAACAATTTCCTCTTCCTAGTCACCCAGGTGTACTAAAAAACTTAAAATATCATTAGGAAAATATTTCAAATATATTTTTCTCATATGAATTCAATATGAATTTTCAAATATATATATATATATATATATATATATATATATATATATATATATATTTGATAAACCTGTGTTGTGTTTGCAATTATATACTGTATACTACTTAACTAATATGAATACATTTTTGGCCAATGGATAAATAAAATCCAAGGTTTTGGTGCTGCTCTCTTGCACACAGCTAATTGGACCGGGACTTTGCCCTGTGGAGGATGGGACTGTGAGTGTGAATTCAGGAAGCCAAAAGGCTGCTGCTGTGTGGCTGCACCTCTTTTCCAGCTGGAGGAGGCAACCTTCATGCGCATGGTGGGCCTATGGAATGACTTGCGCAATCTCAGTACCCAGATAGAGGAGGTTACCGGTAACACTCGCTGTTTTCCTCACCAGTTCACCCACTTGTCCGTCATCATTTGACTTGAAGTAAATCCAAGTGCTTTTGTTTACTAAAAATATGTTCATGTGGTTCTCCTCATCTTTTTTTTAAAAAAATTATTTATAGCAGTTGGACATCATGTAGCATTTGTGGCTACAATGGTAGCTATGACTGGATGTTTTGGACCTTTCAACAAGAATGTGCCCATCTCTTACTGCAATGTCTCACTCAACCAAGGCTATGGGTATAATCCTGCCCTGGGTGAGCATCCTTTCAAAATACATACAAAAGCCTCAGCTGAAAAATACACAAACTAAGCTGGTCAATGTGGTAGAATCTTTGCCAAATGGGAGGGTTATTTTACAGCTTCCTTATTACTTGGTTAAACTGAGCAGTTAATGTTTTAGATTCTCTAACTGTGTTATTTTCTTTGAAAAAAACATTTCTACAACATAACATTAACAGAATCAGAATTTACCAGATGACAATTTACCAGATGCTCTACCATTTTGAATAGCTCAGCCTGCGCTTTGTCAGCTGTCCAGACCAAGCTGGATTTTTCAGCAGTGACTGCAATCATCTTCCTACTGATTTTACTTTAAACCTAGTAGACACGGCAAGACTCGTAGCACACTTGCTGCTTTGGGGATCAACAGAATATAAATGATAACTGAAAACCCTTTATGTTCAAATGTAACTTTCATTAAAGACTTTCCAAGCCAACAAAATCATAAACATCAAGCTAGAGATATTGTATTTACTGATGTGATATTTACATGTGCTCAGGAACGTTCACAGCCCCACGTGCAGGCCTTTACTCCTTCTCCTACACGGTTTACTCTAATTTGGGAGCAGAAGGAGAGCGCATCTACCACAAGGTACAGCTGATGAAAGACGGCCAGGTAATAGCTTCCTCCTGGGAAGACAACCGTGAGGACTCAGAGGACAGTGCCACACAGACAGTGCTCCTTCAGCTGAAACAAGGCAACCAGGTTTATGTCGAGCTGGTGCTTGGAAGGTTTCTGTGTGCAGACATGCAGGGCTACAACTCCTTCAGTGGATACCTGGTCTATCCGCTCTCTGTCATCTAACAGACAAATGTATTAGTACACAAGTATAGTAGCTATGCAACACCACACATTAATACTAGCACTTAGAGCATTATGTTGATTCTGTATATCTAGAGTGTACTCAATATAATCTACAGGTGACCAAGACTAAACAAAACTGATGTGTGAGTATGGTATATGTAAGAGCTCCATTTAACATGACATAGTAACTCATCAGTTCCCTTATAAAATTATATTGTAATGTATTGTAATGATTTAGTAATGTGAGCAATGGAATAAAAACTTTAAATAAACTTCATAATACTAACGTTTTCTTATTTTAGTGGTCTGTAATGTTGGTAAGACAGCCTTATAAAAAAGAAAACAAACAGCAGTACAAAAATGGTGAATTTTATTGTCAATATTGTACAGAAATTCATGCCACAGGGTATTACTTTCCATTCTGATGACCTTTTGCAAGTAAGAGGTCCATGTATGCACCGTCAATCAGGTCCTCCTTCTTCACACCCAAATCCTGCATCAGTTGGTGAGCAATGGCAACTCCTTCTTCTGGGCTCTGGTTTTCCTTCATAACTACCTGTATGAACACACACTGCAGTTAGCAGCCTGCTATTTTAGTCATACATTCCCCCTCATACATCTTGAACAGGCTCCACTATACCTCAAGCTCCATGAAGTCTCCCAGGCCCTCCACAGAGTCCACATGCACTCGAGTCTGTCCCACCATATACAGGCGCCTCTCCTTTTTCACCTGGCCCACCTGTCCTAACGCATCTGATAGTACTCTCTACACATAAACAAAAAGACAAAATCCAGGATAAAACATGAGATGTCTCACCTTTCTGGGACTGGATGAAACCAGGATATGCACAATTCAAACCCAAGTAATCAAACCCAATGCTTGTTTCGTCCAGGTTTTTCGACCTCCCAGAACATGCAGGTAGGTGGATTGTAGGGCTGGGCGATATAATCGATACAATATCAATATCCTGATAATTGATTACGTGATACACTTTTCTGAGATATCGTTGGTACGGTGATGCAGTTTTTTAAAAAAACAAAACATTTTTAATAATTACAAATTAAATGGTAATAAATAGATGCTGTTTATTGATCATAATTTTTTAAAACTTAATCTTCTTTGTCTCTGCAGGCATTAAAGAAAAGTATCATCAAACTCACTAACATTTTTTTTTGTTGTTTTTTATTTTACTACTGTTTTGCGGACTGTTTGTCTGTTAGCTAAATTATATATATCGTGATACTCATCGTATATCGTAGAAATGTCCTCAAATATCGTGATATTTTTGTCATATCGCCCAGCCCTAGTGGACAGACTACTCTAAACTGCCCCCAAGTGTGAATGTTCTTGTGAATGCGTGTGTGCACATGGTGCCTTGCGAAGGACTGACATCCCATCCAGGGTGTGCTCCTGGGATAGGCTCTGGATACGCAGTGACCAGGATACTGTATAGTGATCACTGAAGGTGAATGAATGAATGAATATTTGAATGCCAAAACTCATGAAGCATTTATTTAAAAAATCATTGGGTTATAACATTTTTATATACACAACATATAATTTACATAGGACATTTATTATGTGTTAAAGTGCATGCTGTAAAATTAATAATATTAGACTGTTTTGGAGTACAATAAGAACAGCACTAATGTTGATGCACTTACGGTCAGGCCTTGTGGATCATTTGTGGGAGTGATGGAGTAGTTGGACAGTTTGGGGCCACTCATATCTGGTCTCTCATAGAATATCAGCTGTCCACTTCCATTCTGTGAGGCAACAGAATAACAGGTATAGCAAGGGATAATTTTTTTTTACTTTTATTATTATTATTATTATTCATTACTATTATCTTCAAGTGAGCAGACTCACTAAGAAATCCCTTAGTTTGAGGCGACCCTCCTTCGACGTGTGGAAAAACGTGTCATGTTGGCGTATGATGGTCCCGTCAGAGCCGCTCAGCTCCCTCGCGCGCTTGGTCACGTGGTCGAGATCACGCAGCCACGCCTTTATTTCTACATTCGACGGCATGTCTGAAAAAATGTCAATAAGCATACTAATGACTTAGCAACACTTAAAATAGCTACAACTGAAAGAAAATACTGAGTAATATTAGTCACAATGGGAAATAATAAACTGTTTTGTTGTCACTTACTGACTGCTGTGGTACACTGAAATGCAAATACACACAAAGCTGCACAATAAATTATAATAATCAGTTAAATGTCAACTACTTGAAAGCGAACAGTTACTTACTTCATTCATTCATTCATTCATACACACACACACACACACACACACCTTACAGTCACTGCATGCTGGGAATCCCGCTCATTATTATTTTTTTAAACTGTGAAATAAGAAGCATGAAACCACTTTATTCCTTTTCATAATTAAAGCCCCAGGGCCTGACTCACAACCTCATCTCTAAATTGAAGTTTTATATTTATTCGCTACATGTGTTTTTCCACGTCTAATTATGTGTGTGTTTGTGTGAGGTACCAAACATCTGCCTGATATTCTTGCCTGTTAGACTGACCTACGCCTACCCAAGTGAATACAATATGGTTCATTATTGAGACACAGTTTTCAAACTAGATTAAAATACTCTTTGGGGCTAAAAGGTTTTCAGACTGGATTAAAATAAGTTATTTAGACAAAAATAAATAAATAAATAAATAAATAAATAAATAAATAAAAAAAATTTTAAAAAATGGTAGGAGACATTGAAATAAGACCTCAGGACTGGCAGAGAGCCACTGGTTGTTATGTTAGCCTGTTGTAGCTTATCTGAATACCTGACCTTAATGCACTTTTCTTTACAAAATCAAATTAATAAATGTAAATATAACATAAGTATAAAATGAGTCTTCATGAGGGATCAATATGTAAAAATTGTGGTGAAACACTGAAATAAATGAAAGTTATATTAGGTCATATAACTTTACCTGGGCAGCCCAAATGGACTCTCCGTTTTAGCACATGTTCAAATGCATTCAGAGCCCATACCCCAAACCAACAAACCCTCTTTTATCCCATGTAGGCCCTGGAAAGGTGTGCTGAGAAGGTGATCTTAAATGATTGTTTTCCAGAGCAATGTTTTCCAGTTTCCAGTGCACCCATATATCAGAACTGAGCCAATAATAGTGCCCCTTATTGGAGAGACTCTGTTGATGTGTTGGGAGATGGAAGTAACCAGAACTGTTTAAAATTCATGTTACTTTGCATATTGTATATATTAGTTTTGGTGTTGTTATTTGAAAGGCTCACTTAATAATTGGCCTTCCGGGTCCAGCAGTCCCTAATTAAGGAAAACAAAGTGCTGTTCCTGAGCCAACAAAAACACGCCTGATCACCCCTTTCTGACAAACAATATTCAGCAAAGGCCAGATTAAGCGTGAGCTAATTTGGATATCAGATTTCTTACAAGCAAATACCCTTAAAAAGGCAAGGTCTGAAAAACATACACCAACTTGTAGTGATCTCCATTCTGTATCGTTCTGTGTATAAAGGTGTGTGTGTGTGTGTACAGTGAGTGCTACTGAGAGACTCCTCCTTAACAGCAAACAGGATGAAACACTCCCCCTACGTCTCTCATCATTCTTTTGCAGTGCCTCCTACCTTATCTCTCTTGAGGGAAAGGGTTATAGTGAGTGCCACATCCTGTGCAACCGCTTTCTGGAACTGTAGACCATTCCCTATTAAAGATACAGTGCTGTGGAGGAAAGACCCTGAGGTGAGGAACAGAACAGAGGAGAAGAGAAAGTGCAGTCAGCAGCAGGTAAGCAATGAGCAAGTGAAACCTCAGTCAGAATATAAATCAAATGTAAATGTAGTGGGAAAATATTTGGCTGTCATGTAACTAAAAACTATCAAAACTGCAGTGATCTGATTACAGACAGAATAGTTTACATTTACACTGTTCTTGTGAGGACAATGAGTGCAATGTGATTTGCGTACTTTTGTGGTGAGAACGCTCTGAAGTGTCACAGCTCCTTGCACAACTGGCATCCCACAGCCAAATGAGAATAATGTAGTCACACTACAGCGCCATATAACAAAACAGCTTATTATGCAATGGGGGATATCATCATCATTAATTGTTAATACAGATAGAACACAGAGAAAAACCTTCTGGTTGTATCAAGACTGACTGAAATACTTTAACAGCTTTTAAAGATATTTACAGTGATCACTGCCATTTTAACAGTGAATTGTAAATTGTAACTGGAATACAGCACATTGTAAATGCATGGTCATTTCCTGGTACTACGTATTATGAGTAAATGTCTAACCAAATAAAAGGTTTGTTTTTGATGAAGTTAGTCAGGATATAAGACATATATAGTACATTTAAAAAATGTAAATAAATAAATAAAATCTTAGCAAGTCTGCAAATCTGTGATACATATAGACCTACAGTATAATAAAAATAAGAAAGAAAAGAATACAACAACAACATAAACACTTCTGTACATTTCTGACAAAAGTCCTTCACCAGAGTGATGTCCAAAATGATGTGGATTTGTACTACGTAATTCATATATCATTCTAACATGGTGATGTAGAACCCAGCTTTATAATCTCCATGTTCGAGTGTTCATTGGCTGAAAAGCTTCAGTATTACATTTTCTTCCTCTTCTGTGCTCAGATATAATATATTTGATTAATATTTGTACAACATTTCCATTGTGTGTTACAACAAATATTTTGCTCAATGTCACCGCACTGGCACTGATGGTGAGTCAGAGAGGGTTCAGTGTGTTACCCAGACCCAGGAGACAGAAAGACAGCAAGTGTCTCACATCTTTAGACTTGTGCACGTGGCCTGTGTTTTGTCTTGGTGTTTCCCCTGAATGGGGAATTATGTGCTCATTGTTTCCTTTAGGGATCTATTTACATTTGTTGTGCTAGATATCATTGCTAATTAGGTTAATTTTGTCAAAGCTGTTGATTCAGTGTTACTGTAATAAATCAAACATTTATCAACGTGTTCATATTTTTAATCCCTCTCTGTGGTTACTACAGTATGTGACACTGAATTAAACACTTCCTTGTAACATGCTCGGCCATTTTGGAATGTTTTTCAGAGCGGGATTATATAGTTGGAGTGTAAGTGAAGAAGAGGAGTGCTGGCTCATACTGGAGGGCTATAATGAAGCAGAAGGGTGAAGTGGAAGACAGCACAACACTGATCACCATGTCTGAGCTCCCTGACTATAACTACGGAAGCATGGGCATGGGTGGAGTAAGTGTATGTGTGTGTGTGTGTGTGTGTGTGTGCTGAAAATCTGAGAGAATGAGCAAGTAGGAAAGAGATTGACCCTTTGATTCCCCTGCTTTGTGAGTGCATTATGAGCTCTTAATAATAAGTGATTAGTTTGCATGTGGCTTTATAGAAAGTCAGCACTGTCAAAAAACACCAACACATCAATTTTTAATCCCTCCTGTGCTTTGCATATTTGGTAACACATGACAAAATGTGTTTTCGTGTACCTTTGCGTTATATTCATTCTTGTTTGGCTAAACAAGTGGTAGGGTGAAGTGCTTTATTTTAGTTTGGTCTCCTGTATAACCGATAAGTAACGGATGACATATGGATCCCCCACAGTCACCTCAGAAGGATAGGAATGTGTTTAGTGATGGAGTCACATGCATTGGTAAGTCTGCATTTGATGTTTTTCAATATATATGTAAGTGAATGCAAAAAACAAAACAAAACTCAGTGTTACTGGAGGATGCAGTTAACAAATGAGCACATTCAATGAACTGTGTAATATTTAAATTGTGCTCACTTCCAATCCATTAGTCATGTATCTGATGAATAGCCTTGATTTTTTTTACTAGACTTGATTTTACCAATGATCATAGCTTACGAGAGAAAACACACTAGTCACTAAATATAAATTCAAATAACATGGAACTTGCTAATCTAATGAACATATATTTATGTTTTTGTATTTGTGCTGTTACACTTTATTGTACTATGATTTTGAAATGTTAGATTTTGTGCTGGTATGGGAGGAGCCTGTGAATCAAGCAAAGCCTGATGAACCAGAAGACAAATCATCCAACACCACCAATGATATCCACAGGAAGTGGAGGACGGAGTTCCTGTCCAGGCTGCAAACTGCTGGCCTGCATCAGGAGATGGTCAGTATCAAGTATTGACTCATAAATACCAGTCACGCCACTTGAGTGATGATGAGTGATGATTAGTACATTCCAAAATATGCTATATAACTGCAGTATGTACGTACTGTATATGCCTGAGGAAAGAAACATGTTTATATTCAGTTAGAATGTTTGATTAGGCAAACATTGTCCATAGTGTGTGAATGTGCAAGCAATTGTGCCCTATGATGGGTTGACACCTCGATAAGCTGTATGGAAAATGGATGAATAATTGCATTTTGGGAGTATTGGTGCAATATACTATTATAAAGTAGTATAGTAGATGTACTGCAGAACTTATAAACTTGATAGAAATGTTTATTTAATAAACTGTTTAGCTGAACACTGAAAGAGTTTTGTTTAGCTAAACTACTATGGTGTTCCCTTTATATTTAATACTCTATTATTAATGTTTGATTAAATTGTGTCTGTTGTTAGAAAGAGGTTGTGCAGGGCAAGACAAAGACAACATATGTGCTATTGAGTGCCCCCTGGAATGTACTATGTTATTATGCAGAGGAGATCAGCCTCCGGGTACCATTACAGGTGAGTCAAGTGGAACACACATAGGGAATGCAAATTACTGTACAGAAACTTTACAGAGGATCTGTTCATGAAAAATGTAAAATATACTATATGGCCAAAGGATGTGGACACCTGATGTGTGCTTGCTGAACATCCTATTCCAAAAACATGGGCAGTAATATGGAGTTGGTCCCCACTTTGTTGTTCTAATAACCAGTATATTTAGGAACATGGTTGTGGAGATTTATGCTCATTCAACCATAAGGGTATTAGTGAGGTCAGACACTGATCTGATGAAGGTTTTCAGTGGGTTGAGGTCAGGGCTCTGTGCAGGCTACTCATGTTCTTCTACACCAATATTGGCAAATCATGTTTTCATGGAGCTCGCTCATGGAGGGGCATTTCATGCTAGAACAGGTTTGGGCTAGGCCCCAGGGAAATTGTAATGCTACAGCATATAAAGACAATGTAGAAAAATATGTGCTTCCAACTTTGTGGCAAAAGTTTGGAGAATAACCACATATGGGTGTGATGGTCAAGGTGTCCACATACTTTTGGCCATATAATGTAAATTTATGAAATGTGTTATTTCTGTCTGATGGATATGTGTTATTTCTGTCTGTCATGAGCTGTCTGTCTGATGGATATGTGTTATTTCTGTCTGATGGATCTGCTCTACAGGTTGAGACATCTCGAGAATCCAATTGGTCAGAAACAGCCCTCAGAAATTTACACATCCCTAATATCTTTGCTCAGGAAGTACCCAACCCTCCACCAGACTACTACACCTGCCAGTTCCGCTCGAACAAGCTGGAGAGGTACAGTATCACCTCTGCCCTGTTAGTGAGCTTCAGTGGCAGTCAAACGCTTGTTGTTTGTCTTTTTAACTATAATGAACATTCAGTTGATCATGCACTGGAAGGGTTTGTTATATATACTTCAGGAAGCAGGAATGTAAAGGTAGTTTTTAAATATAGTATGGGTCTGTTCACATACAGTAGTGTTTACACAGAGTTCGCTTGCTGTATCACCTCCTTAAAGTCAAGCACACACACACGTACAGACAGTACATTTATCGTGTCCATATTTTGCTTGCAGGTTTCTTGGCCATGAAAACAAGGAGACTTTCTTCAAGATGACACAGAGGCATCAAATTGTAAGCTTGAGTGCTTGAAAGTATTCAAACAATAGCCAGATATGCTAGCTGATTTAGCCATTAGCCTGTTTTACTGTTTTATAACATCATGTACACAGGGTGTGTTAAAGCACTGTGCATGAATAGGATACAAATTTGCCCGTCCAGCTACCAAACTGGTGTTGTGTCTCAAATCGCATGCTTATGTACTATTCTAGAGCATTATTGACTACTAACACTAACTGCTTTTCCTACTACAGTTAGTGTTTGAATTTTAAATACCTCTCATGTCACCTTCAAACTTAAAGAAGAGTCTGTTTGGTGTACCAGCCTTCGGGATTTTCTAGAATATAAATTCTTTTGAATGTAAGGTGACAGTTTTCAATTTGAGACGCAGCCCATGACAACAGTCACGACTATGGCAGAAAATTTTTGAAGAGAGACAGAGCATTGCTGTGTATGAAATCTCCAAACATATATATACACACACACACACACACACACACATATATATATATATATATAGTATGTATAAAGTGCATATAACATGTATTTATTATATCACAGTGCTAATGACGTCCTTCTGACTGGTCAGAAGGTGTTGATTAATTTAAAAAATTTATAAAACAGCACAACTATAATACTGATGGCTGTAATTCGGAGGACAGTCTTCAGGACAGAGGACTCATGACAAGCTGTATTTTTTTCTATTATTAACTTAAGAGAGGGGAAAAAAGAGAGGCTGTTAAGCAAAGGATCGTTTATTGCTGTTATACGTGACAACAGAAACTTGTTTTGGGGCAGTTTCTCAACATTAAATGTAACTGTATATTACTAAAAATTTACCCTGTGTTTTTCCTTAAATATTCAAATAATTATTTTTTTTGCCACATCTATTGTATAAGAGGAAAAAACACTTCAGGATGTACTGTTACAGGAAAATAATAATTTTCGGGGTTGTAAGCATCACACCACCCCATTGTTTATTATTTCCCTACAACAACACACCATATAGTGTTTTATTCCTTACTTATTTCATAGTGTTTTTACATGGGGAAAATGTCCCTAATTCTGAATAACATATCACTGACACTACTAAATGTGACATACTGATAATATTCTCTACTTTTGTCCCACAGCTGTATGAGATATTAGCTAGGACGCAGTTTGGAACGTTAAAGAGAGGAGAGGTTGGGATAGCCAGGCTGGTCAGTGAGAATGTGTTCACTGCTGCCTATCCCTTACATGAGGTGAATCTCTTTTACACTCAGATGTAATATTGCCATGAGAAGAATGCAAAGATGTAAAAAAAAAAAAGGCTCTGCTTCTTTAAATGTTTCTCTTCTCCAGAGGGTTTATGTTTTAAACATGAAGTCATATTGGCCAATATAGAAAATATCGAACCTATGCTTCAACAAGTCATGTAGCTGGCAGGAAGATTGAATACAAAAATGCTCATTTATTATTATTTTTTATATTTCATGTGCATTCACTCGCAATCATGAGCATCTTTGTTCAGTGTAGGTACAAGAATGTTTATAATAAATAAAGATTTTAGATAAAGTTGTCCTTCTATATACATACATAGATACATACACACCCACACACACCCACCCACCCACACACACACGCACGCACACACACACACACACACACAGATATACATAAAACCTTGCTTGATATTGTCCCTCATGGCTTTACATACTAACCATTACACTCATTCTGTCACTGTTGTTTTAAGGGGCATTATCAACTACCCAAAAGTCCACTTAACCCTGACTCTCTGAGCATGAGGCAGATCTTGTATCAGTATTGGGCACGTTGGGGCTGCTGGAAGAAATACCAGCCTCTGGACCACATTCGTGAATATTTCGGCGAGAAGGTCGCACTCTACTTTGCCTGGTTAGGTACGTGGTATGAAGATGTGCAAATGTAAACTAAATAAAAACATACTGTGATGTTGTATTTAAATACTTGTGTTTGCTTCACTGAGAAAACAGATTAGGTGATGATATTTGTAAAGTTTGTGTTTCTTATCTAAATGTAAATAGTGTTTGACAAGTTTTACCCCACCCAATTCTATCTCACACTTACTATATTTTTAATCATCTCTCTCTCTCTCTCTCTCTCTCTCTCTCTCTCTCTCTCCAGGCTTTTATACAGGGTGGCTACTTCCTGCTGCAGTTGTAGGCTTCCTCATGTCTTTATTTGGAATCTGGCTTATGGTCACTGATGTCCCAGCGTGAGTGATATTGATATCTTTCACCTAGGCCAAGAGTATTAGTAGAGTATTCCTATTCATGACCTTTAACCTTTATGATCTATTATATGTTTCCCTTAGGCTGGAGATGTGCAACAGTGGTGACAGTATTGTCATGTGTCCAATCTGTAACATCTGCAGCTACTGGAACCTCTCCAGCATCTGCTATACTTATAAAGTGGGTTTAAGGAGTCTGCGTGAACGGTACTGTGTAAGTTAGTGTGCTCTATGTAGTAAAATATTGTCTTATTTTGCCACAGGCAGGATTATTATTTGACAATGGTGGAACGGTGTTCTTCAGTATTTTCATGTCCCTCTGGGCAGTCACCTTCCTGGAGTACTGGAAGCGTACCAGCTCTGTCCTGGCCCACAGATGGGACTGCTCCGAGTTTGAGGAGACTGAGGTAAGGAGAGAATCGAAGAAGACTCTAGACAGCCATGTAACTGTTACAAACATCAAAACAGTGACGTGGGGAAAATAATTATCCATATTATCTTAATTTCTGACCTTGGAGGTCATCAGTGTGTGTGTGTGTGTGTAAGAGGTTAATACATACTGTATTATAAATATAACAAGTCTTTCACTGATTAAAGGAGCAGTATGCAACTTTCAGTTGTCAGCATTAACATTAACACACCCTCTCCTCCCTCCAGCCCACCACTGCACCCGTCAAAATATGTATTCCTTATGAGGAATGAGGAAAGATGGTAGAGTGAATGCTGTCTTTATGCACTTGAGTCCTGCCTCTCAATGCATGTTACACTGGGCCATGTAAATGCAAACTTGAAATGAACAAAACAGGCAGTTAAATTGCAATAAAATATTGTAGATTACATATTTTTCTAAGGAAATTTTCAAATTATATGATTTTATAGGACTAAAAACACCTTTCAACATAACATACTGCACCTTTAAATAATGCAGGAGGAGTAGAGCAGTTTAATATGGAAAATAGCTCTACATCAAATATACTACACAGGTTTCACGCTAGAATGTGTCTCAGGATTTTGTAATTAGACATGTTGTAGCTCTTTTATAGCTACATCTTCATATCATCGATTTTGATTTTAGGAAAGGCCAAGGCCAGAGTTCACTGCCATGGCACCAATGACAGTCCGTAATCCTATAACAGGGGCGGAGGAGCCACATTTCCCAGAGATTAGCCGGTTTCGGCGCATGGTGACTGGCAACATGGTCATCATTCTGATGGTAAAGTAAAAATGACAAGGAAATGAACTTCCTCCTTTTATTCTTGTGTTAAAGAACGTTCCATTTGTATTTTGATACGAAGTTTGATCTCGGCAGATTGCTGTAGTTTTGATGTTCTTGATAGCTATTATTCTCTACCGGACCATCCTGAGCATCATCATCTACAATTCTCAGAATTCTTTTTTCATATTCTCTGTAAGTACATTTTGGCTATTATAAAGCACTGGCTGTATCATACTTTTGAATAACATCATTATCATTATTTGAAATATCAGAATAGTATTGTTGTCTTTTTAATCTATTAAGCTATGAAGTACTTTTTTTCATCAAAGGCTGTACAGGGGATTCATTGACAAGCAAACAGTGTATTTGCCTAATAAATAAGCATATGTTTAATTGTAAAAGCTGGCCCTAGTTGATTTGTACCAGTGCTGTGCTCTTTGTCTACACCACAGGCTGGGAGGATAGCAAGTCTCACTGGCTCAGTGCTAAACTTGGTGGTGATTATGTTACTATCTAAGGTCTACACACGTCTTGCCCAAATCCTGACCCGATGGGGTGAGCAAGCATGTGCTGAAGTTTCATCCGTGGTTGTTGTGATAATGCAGAGCTCATGTTTTTTTTTTATTTTTTATTTTTTACCACCAACAGAAATGCACCGTACTCAGACCAAATATGAAGATGCTTTTATTCTCAAAGTGTTCATCTTCCAGTTTGTCAACTTCTACTCTTCTCCCGTGTACATTGCATTTTTTAAGGGCAGGTGAGTTTACAGCAAACACTGTTCACTTCATGTGAAAATAAACAGTTGAATTATAAGTGGTGTTTTTTTTTTTTTAAAGGTTTGTTGGATATCCTGGAAACTATTATACACTTTTTGGGATTCGAAATGAAGATGTGAGTGTAAACTGCATTTACGTTGATACTATTTCATTAATTAGTTGTTCAGTGGTTTTCATTCATTTGTATTAATTCCTTTTTTCCTGAATTCCATGAATAGCATTAAACAACAATGCTTATTTAATAAAGTTTTCAGTCTTAGTGATCTCATCGGTTCATCTGATTTTTCCAGTGTGGTGCTTCGGGATGTCTTATTGAGCTTGCTCAAGAGCTGTTGGTCATCATGGTAGGAAAACAAGTCATCAACAATGTTCAAGAATTTGTTCTTCCGTAAGTCTCCATTTCTTTACAACAAAAAAGCTGAATTTTCGGATTTTTCCTTTAAAATGCTTAAAAATGCATCTTTTCTTGACCCCATCAGTAAGTTAAAGGCATGGTGGCACAAGCGGAAACTTCATCCAGCTCAAAGAGAGAAGGGAACAAATGATCAAGATGGTTTGGCACCCTGGGAAATGGATTATAGTCTGTTGGTGTGCGAGGGCCTATTTGATGAATATCTGGAAATGGGTGAGTTGTTAAATTTGATATCATTCCCACACTTAAATTCCCACACTGATTTTTTACATATAGAGAACATCTCTGATTTGAATGCTTTCATAAAGCTTCTCACATGTTATATAAACACTAGGTATTTTTTGTTATAGATGTATTGCTTAAGTTATTGTATAAGTGGGAATAAAGACTGCTTCCTAATTTGAAAGATCCATCTTCAGTCTGAATCACAGGCTTCAAAGCAGGAGTAAGTTACGTCATGGTTAAAATAGGGCACCTAATAAAGAAATAAATAATGGTTGGGCATGTTGTTATAATAAAATATTCAATGCCATAGCCATATGACGCAGCCTGATGCAAAGCAGACTCAATGTTATTGATTATTTACCGATAACTGCACATCCTGTAGCACATTTAATGCCCTTAACATTTTTAACATTGAATGTTTTTAATGTTTTAACGTTTAATGTATTTAACGTCGGCAAGACGGGTTCCTATTATTAGATTATGCCAGCTCTGAACAGTCTTTCCCTCACCAGTCTCTCTTTATTTTCTCTCTTTAAGTTAATAAAACAAATAACCAAGGAAAAAAAATACACAGCTTGGCAAATTACTGTGAAACTTGACAGTGCAACATCCTCTGTCCTGAAGACACTCCCATTGGAAAAACAAACAAACTGGTTTAACGAACAAACTGGTCTAACAAAGTACTGACAATTGACACTCAACACTTGTTTCATAAATTATAGATAAGCTTTTCTGTGCCAATATATATACTCAATCATAACATATATATATATATATATATATATATATATATATATATATATATATATATATATGTGTGTGTGTGTGTGTGTGTGTGTGTGTGTACAGTGAGGGAAAAAAAGTATTTGATCCCCTGCTGATTTTGTACGTTTGCCCACTGACAAAGAAATGATCAGTCTATAATTTTAATGGTAGATTTATTTGAACAGTGAGAGACAGAATAACAACAAGAAAATCCAGAAAAACGCATGTCAAAAATGTTATAAATTGATTTGCATTTTAATGAGGGAAATAAGTATTTGACCCCCTCTCAATCAGAAAGATTTCTGGCTCCCAGGTGTCTTTTATACAGGTAACGAGCTGAGATTAGGAGCACACTCTTAAAGGGAGTGCTCCTAATCTCAGCTTGTTACCTGTATAAAAGACACCTGTCCACAGAAGCAATCAATCAATCAGATTCCAAACTCTCCACCATGGCCAAGACCAAAGAGCTCTCCAAGGATGTCAGGGACAAGATTGTACACCTACACAAGTCTGGAATGGGCTACAAGACCATTGCCAAGCAGCTTGGTGAGAAGGTGACAACAGTTGGTGCGATTATTCGCAAATGGAAGAAACACAAAAGAACTGTCAATCTCCCTCAGCCTGGGGCTCCATGCAAGATCTCACCTTGTGGAGTTGCAATGATCATGAGAACAGTGAGGAATCAGCCCAGAACTACATGGGAGGATCTTGTCAATGATCTCAAGGCAGCTGGGACCATAGTCACCAAGAAAACAATTGGTAACACATTACGCCGTGAAGGACTGAAATCCTGCAGCACCCGCAAGGTCCCCCTGCTCAAGAAAGCACATATACATGCCCGTCTGAAGTTTGCCAATGAACATCTGAATGATTCATTACATTACATTACATTTATTCACTTAGCAGACGCTTTTATCCAAAGCGACTTACAAATGAGAAAGATACAAGCAAAAGGATTCAGAGGACAACTGGGTGAAAGTGTTGTAGTCAGATGAGACCAAAATGGAGCTCTTTGGCATCAACTCAACTCGCCGTGTTTGGAGGAGGAGGAATGCTGCCTATGACCCCAAGAACACCATCCCCACCGTCAAACATGGAGGTGGAAACATTATGCTTTGGGGGTGTTTTTCTGCTAAGGGGACAGGACAACTTCACCGCATCAAAGGGACGATGGATGGGGCCATGTACCGTCAAATCTTGGGTGAGAACCTCCTTCCCTCAGCCAGGGCATTGAAAATGGGTCGTGGATGGGTATTCCAGCATGACCATGACCCAAAACACACGGCCAAGGCAACAAAGGAGTGGCTCAAGAAGAAGCACATTAAGGTCCTGGAGTGGCCTAGCCAGTCTCCAGACCTTAATCCCATAGAAAATCTGTGGAGGGAGCTGAAGGTTCGAGTTGCCAAACGTCAGCCTCGAAACCTTAATGACTTGGAGAAGATCTGCAAAGAGGAGTGAGACAAAATCCCTCCTGAGATGTGTGCAAACCTGGTGGCCAACTACAAGAAACGTCTGACCTCTGTGATTGCCAACAACGGTTTTGCCACCAAGTACTAAGTCATGTTTTGCAGAGGGGTCAAATACATATTTCCCTCATTAAAATGCAAATCAATTTATAACATTTTTGACATGCGTTTTTCTGGATTTTTTTTGTTGTTATTCTGTCTCTCACAGTTCAAATAAATCTACCATTAAAATTATAGAATGATCATTTCTTTGTCAGTGGGCAAACGTACAAAATCATCAGGGGATCAAATACTTTTTTCCCTCACTGTATGTATATAAAACTCCAATACGTTCAGAGGGGACTGTGTATATATACAGTCCCCTGTGAAAGTATTGGGACGGCAAGGCCGATTCTTTTGTTTTTTGCTATACACTGAAAACGTTCATCAAAAAATGAATATGGGATGATAGATCAGAATTTCATAATTTCTTGATATTTACTGCACATCTAGATGTACTCTTACTAACTCCTCTTTACAGTTCTGCAGTTTGGTTTCATTACAATCTTTGTGGCGGCTTGTCCCTTGGCACCACTCTTCGCGCTGGTGAATAACTGGGTGGAGGTACGTCTAGATGCACAGAAATTTGTGTGTGAGTACCGTAGGCCCGTGGCTCAGCGGGCGCAGGACATCGGGATATGGTTTACAATCCTAGAGGTCATCACCTACCTGGCTGTGATTAGCAATGTGAGCATTCCTGCTTTATAATATATCTCGATGGCACGGCCTCTCTCCATTTTGTTGTTTCTTGTATGAATCATCATTAAAACATCTTTTGAAAATTTGCTGAAAGTATTTTTTAAGAGCGCCTTTTTTAGTGTAAACATAATCAGCGGAGCCACTAATGAGAGGTTAATGTGTTTTTGTTTTTGTTTTGGCCATGTCTAACTCCCTGTTCCTTTGTTATCAGGCTTTCCTGATTGCTTTCACATCTGATTTCCTGCCACGTCTCTACTATCGCTACACCACTGAGGGCACTCTGAAAGGCTACATCAATTTCACCCTCTCTGTTGCACCCAACAACTTCACCCAAAGTGATATGCAGTGCAGGTAGAGAGACTCTCCCAGTAAAGCATGCAGTTGTAGAGTGTTGATTTTATGACATTTGGAGGAAGTTTGCGTAACTGCGTATTTAAAAACTGCACCTCCTTAAACATATCTGTCTACTGCCAAAGTACAAAGAAACTCTGATGTGTATTAAGAAAAAATGGCTATTTAGTAATCTGAAGTTACAATGTTTGTCTTCAGGTATCGGGGATTCAGAGACGAAAGGGGACATCACACTCCTGAGTACTATAATCTGCTGGCTATTCGACTAGGTTTCGTCATTATATTTGAGGTGTGGTCAGTATGTATTACTAAACTATCTATCTAAATTCATGCAATTTGTATTTAAAATGATTTAATTATTGATATGTTTGGAGGTGTACGGCGCACCTGTTTACATTTTAACAAACAAAGCTCATACTACACTATTACCACAAAAGCAGCTTAACCATTTGTATTTTTTCAACTTTGACAGGAACTTCATGCCTCTAATATTTTGAGTGTAGGGTTCACATTCTCTTTTACATTTTGTTTCAGCATGTGGCATTCCTAATTGGGCGCATGATTGACTGGATGGTACCTGATGTTCCAGAGGAGGTGGAGATAAAGATCAAGAGGGAGCACTACATGGCTAAAGAAGCTCTAGCTGAGAATCAGGTGAACCTGTCTTAGTTGATAATGTATTAGTTAAATACTTAAAGATTTAACTATATAAATGTGTAATCTTTGCTGTTGTCTGTCGATACGAAGGACTTAGAAGCGGCTGTAGAATCATCTGTATTACGACGCAGAGGAAAATCAGAGAGATCCACACCCTCACCTCAAGACACTCTCTCCTCTCTGCCAAGTGTGACTACTGAGGACATTTCTAAGGACGTCTGACATTTATCCAGGACATGGATGAGTGGACATGATGTATTCATAAGACTAAGAGAAAAACACAAAGGTTCATGCTCTGGCTAATTAAAAATCAACCACAAAATAAGAATAAATGTTATTAAATTGGTTTAGTTCAAGTACTCAAATAGTCCACTGACCAATGACAATTTCTGTCCATCTGGACGAATCATTTGCTTGCTTTTGTATTTCTCAAAATCTTGTAAGGGCAATTGCAAAACTACGAAATATCTTTATTTAGTTTGATTATTGTGACACTACCAGTTTGAGAACTCAGTAATACAGTGCAATTGTGCAATCTCAGTCATGACAATTCAGTGATTACAAGATGTTATATTTTTACATGACACATAATTTTCAGAAGTCTCATACTGTATTATTACCCATACAATAACCTAAATAAATTCTTAAAAGAAGCAGGGGTTTTGTTTTAAAAGCATTCAATGTGTTATGAAACCTACATATAGTTATTATGTTATGTTTATTTTTATTATGTATTTATTATGTTTAGTATATTGTCCCCCACCATTTACATATTACAGTACATTTACACACAGTAGGGATTAACACAATGCTCTTATCTCTATCTGTTTAGTATGCAAAATATTTGTATCTGTTTTCATATTCAGATTTAAACCGTAAGTGGTTGTGGTCTATACTAGATTTTTGATTTATTTTGATTTTTTTTATGTTAACACTACCACTGTGCCCTGAAAACACTAGAAAACACTTAAAACTGAATTACTACTGTTTTTAAGTTTGCTATACTGTATTCTGGAAAGATCAGAAAAGTTTGCTGGACATGTTGCTGTAAAACTACTATACTACTATAGAATGCACTATAAAACTGGAATGCTGTGATTCTGTGAGTCAAACTGGGGTCCATTATGCAGAAGGTCATAATAATGACTGTATGATTTTCTGAGAAGATTGTATAAATTTTAAATATCTTTAAAAATTATTTAAAATGTAAAATGAATTTATTATTTTTGAGCTCAGAAAAGGGTACACGGTGGCTTAGCGGTTAGCACGTTCGGCTCACATTGCAAGGGTTGGGGGCTGCTGCTGCCCTGTGTGTGTTGAGTTTGCATGTTCTCCCTGTGCTGCGGGGGTTTCCTCCGGGTACTCCAGTTTCCTCCCCCAGTCTAAAGACATGCATAGTAGGTTGATTGGCATGTCCAAAGTATCCATAGTGTATGAATGGGTGTGTGAATGTGTATGTGATTGTGCCCTGCGATGAATTGGCACCCTGTCCAGGGTGTACTCCGCCTTGTGCCCCATGCTCCCTGGGATAGGCTCCAGGTTCCCCGTGACCCTGAAGGATAAGTGGTATAGAAAATAGATGGATGGATTGTATTGTAGGGATGTAACAGGATATAAATACATTGTTCAGATTGAACAGATAATGCATGATAAACAAATGTGAATACAGATTACAGAGCCAAACAATAGGCAACGTATTCAGGGTTAAAAAAAATCATATATATATATATATATATATATATATATATATATATATATATATATTACATACTATACATATATATATATATATATATTTATGTATGTATAATTCTAATACATTCTATTCCCACAGAGCTCCTTAGTGTTCATTGTAGTACTGTACTTTTATTTTGAAATGAAATTAACCCTGAACTGTCTGGTTGCTGATTTCACAGCGACAGTGACAGATTTTTCCCGGTATTTTTGGGACCTGGGCCTGTCTGAGGTAACTAGTTAGCATTTGTAGCTAGCGATGTAAACAATTTGTTACGTTTTAAGTATGTATGTAGTTTTGTTCGAATGGTTCCACGTTATATAAGATAGCGCCCATTCAGTGTACTAACTACTTTTAGCTAACTACTTTTAGCTTGTTCTCTTTATTTTATGGCCTGAAGTTAAGTAGTGTTGGTCCTGCACTTGGCTAGCATAGCAAGGTAGCTTGGTAAGTACATTTATGACATGTTTATCTGACTTGGAAGGTTTTGTAAGCTCTGAAATATAATATAATATCAGCATATAATGTAAGGGAGTGGAAGAACAATATGAGTAGTGGAAACATGACAAAAAAAAACATAGCACTGCAAGGTGCAAAACATCTCAATAGATAATAAATATGATGTAAAATTACTCATGTGTGATTATATAACAGTACATCTGGTCAGTTAACAGGTTCTAACTGATAAATCTGGCTATTTTTTTTTTATTTTGCTTTAAACCAGGTTTGATTCATCTGGATAGTTAGGTCTCATTTAAGCGTCAGAAGTGATGCCTCTTATCTAGAGATGTGTAAATTAATAAGCTAACTAAACGTCTACCTTTTCGATTAAAATAGTAATAATAATAATAATAATAATAGCAGCAGCTGTTACATAACTAAAAGCTTAAATGCTCTCAAACAAGATCCACGTTATTCCCGAAACCCAGTCGTGAGCCTTTTACATGAATGATAAGGACGAAGTGCTGCATGGCATTACAGATGAACATTACAGTCTTGAACTACTCAGGAAATTCATGTTGTTCACTGTTGCATGTCTTTTTGCCTTCATATCAGCTTCCTGCCTTGGAAACAGACAGACTGTGAGATCTAGAGAGAGAGAGAGATCTGCGTTCAGAGAGAGGACAGCGGAGCGATGCCACCTGTTTCACAAGTAGACCTGGAGATGGGGAAGGAGGGGAAACTGAACCAGGCAGATTGCTTGTGTCCCGTCTGCCTGGAGATCTTCCTGGAGCCGGTCACCCTGCCATGCACCCATACATTCTGTAAACCCTGCTTCCTGGAGACGGTGGACAAGGCCAATATATGCTGTCCTCTCTGCCGAAAGCGTGTCTCTACTTGGGCTAGACTTAACGGCAGGAACAAGACGTTAGTGAACGCAGAGCTGTGGAGGCGTATACAGGACACTTTCCCTACACAGTGTCAGCGTCGATTAAATGGAGTCGATGACGACGAGGATATGAACAGTAAGTGCACTATTATTTATATGGGGCTTTTCAAGGACCTAGTAAAAACACAGTGATACTGAACACTGTTTGCATCATGTATGCAATCTTTGTTTACATAACGTGTAGCAATGTAGTTATTTATTTGGTTGTTCTTTGTGTTTTTGTGTCAGTATGTTACTGTTAAAAAGGGAGGGGGGTGAGTGTCACTGTAATCTTTACATTTTTGTGTTTTCTTGTGCTAACAGAATGATAAAACTCATTCATGGTTTGATAATTAACTGATGACTTGCAGATCACATGTCACAGCAGAAAATCTAAGCTGTGCAGGGATACCAAGGGACCAAGGATAGGAAATTCTGACCTCAACAAATGTTTACCCATGGTGATATTCAGTCTGGTAAAAGTGGGGTCAGAAATTTGGTGAAATTTCCCACACATCCTCGCAGCTGTCAATAAAATATCTGCTAGAAGGAAAACCTTAATGTGAACAGGAAAAACACATCCAACCAATCAGGACAAAGAGGTGTCTTATACTCATCCATTCAAGCAGCCCTTTGACTCTGTGTTTTTGGAGTGTAGCTTTGGAGGATCCATTAAACCAGGGCTGTCCGATCTTATCTGGAAAGGGCCGGTGTGGGTGCAGGTTTTCATTCCAACCAAGCAGGAGCCACACCTGATTGCCGTTCAATAGACTCAGGTGTGGCTTCTGCTTGGTTGGAATGAAAACCTGCACCCACACCGGATAAGATCAGACACCCCTGCATTAAACAGAAGGGGGGTGTGGGGGGGGAGAGAGTGTGGGTGTGTGAGAGAGAGCGAGAGAGAGAGAGAGAGAGTGTGTGTGTGAGAGAGAAAGAGAGTGAGTAATTTGACTTTCAAAACCACTAAATATACCTTCTGCCAGAATCATCACGGGTTATACAAACAGTACTACTGCCAGATGATACCTAGTACCTAGGTAAAAAACAAAACATAAAAACAGGCATGTGTAAACCATGCTCACCGATTCGTAATCAGTGCCCTCAGATTCGTAATCCATGCCCTCCGATTCGTAATCCATGCCCTCAGATTCGTAATCCGTGCTCTCCGATTCGTAATCTGTGCCCTCAAATTTGTAAACTGCACACACCGTGTTAACGTTGGGTTTATATTGGACATTCACTGCACATTCAAGATTCTCTCTTATATTTCTCAAGAAATAAACACACAAAAGGACATGATTATTGTCTTAATAATGTGCATTGAGTGGACATAGAACCAAGTACAACTGAATGTATTTTTAAATTTTCCCCCGTTAAAGCCCGCGGAAGCCAATGGGAAATGCAGGTCATCAGCGCTTTATAGTAATGGAATCAGTAAGGGACCGTCTAAAAAGTGCATGACCTGGGCAGCTGTATAAGATTCTACTAAGTTTATAGTCGTCTACTTCACAGAAAGATGGCGACATCTTCAGGACGAGACGCGAACTACAGATAATATTCACATCCTCTCAATTAAAGCACGCGCGTTAAAGCGCACCTATTATGGTTTTGAAACGTGCCTAATTTTGTTTTAGAGGTCTCATACAATAAATTTACATGCATCTAATGTCAAAAACACTTTAATGTGCTCATAATTTAGATTGCAGCATTACCTTTTCCCCCCAGTGTCACAAACAACTTAAATGATCAGTTCTAAAGGATTCACTCTAAACTCCTCCTTTCAGAGAGCATACTCTGCTATGATTGGTCAGCTGTCCCAGTCTGTTGTGATTAGTCTACCACTGTCAGCGAGCAGCCAATGAAGACCAAAGGCGGGTTTTTTTGTTACAAACATATGTAAGTTAGTACAGGAAGTAAGTCTGGAATTACTAACGACTCGTTTCAGCTGTTCAGAATCGGTTCCTTCTTTTGGGAGTCAATAACTCCCAATGCACTTTGATTTTTGAAATTTGCAGATGTTTTTACATTCACAAACAGCTCTATAACACACTACATGAAAGATAATATTAGAAAAACCATAATTGGTGCACTTTAAGAATCAATTCGGGGATTTCACAAATAGATAGCGTTTCCTTAATTTGAAGATCGATTAAAATCGAAGAATCTATTTTGTTTACCCAGCCCTAGTGTCCTCTGACAATGTTTGGACTAAGTCCCTGGTTCATGATTTTATCCAAAATTCAATCTTGCAAATTTCCACATTAACCAGTCCCTCCAGGATTTTGCAGTTGCAGAAATTAATGTGAAATCAAACAAACTTATCAATGTTCGGAGGAGCTTGCAATCTCAGATTTGTTTCAAGATGCGTCATGTGACATCACAACACGCATTCTGCCAAAGCCGCCTTCGGTTCATATGTGTCGAACACAAGTACAGCTAAAAGGTCTTGTTTACTAGTGATGCTCTGTAAGGAAAATTCTGGGCCGAAACCGAAAGTTCAGAATGCACTTGGCCGAAAACCAATTTTTACTATTTTTACTAAGCCAATTTTTACTACAAAAAACTATTTTAAAATAGTTTTTTGTATAATTGTATTAATGTTAAACTTTTTAATTCATTTCATGAATTTAATGAATCTGAATTGAAAAACTACAAACCAATAAAATGACCACATTTTTATTAAAATTAACACACCAAAACAAATATTAAAAACTATTGATTGCAGCAAAACAGCAGTCAAGTAATGAACTAGGCCTCTATTCTGTTTATGTAAACGTATTTCCACATGAATTAAAGGTTATTGTGCAAAACGGCAGCAATAGAACTAAAACCAACCTCAAACTGTAAACAGCAGATGTAGCCTCAATTCAAGAACAAAGTTTTTCAGAGCTACACGAATTTTAATGTAATTGCTATACATGATTGCAAATTGGACTGCTTTCTATTTAAATGGCAATTTTCTCTTCAAGAACAAAAGTTTCTCAGTTCTCTGGCAGGAGAGATGGTCCCTCTTCTCATCGAGAACATGAGATTCTGCTCTGAATAGTCTCTTACTCTACTTGTTGGTGCTTGGGGCAGATAAATACCTTTTGTGCTCTCTGCACAAGCAAGGGAAAATGTAGCTGCGTTTGTTGTCACTGCTGTGGATCGAGGCTTTCTTGCAGAATCTCGTCAAACGTCAGAAAGTGAGGCCGTTTGCGCCTCATCACTTGTACGCACCTGTTTCTCTGGCACACTTTGCACTGTGCTGCGTGTCGATCCTTCGATCAGATGCAACTCCAGCTCTGCCTGTATTATTGCCTGTGCATGCTGCTTTTTCTCCACGTCAATGTAATGTTTTTTAAATCGTGGATCTAGTAATGTTGCAATGCAGGGATAAGTGCCGAGCACTAAGGGGCGGGGCTTGGCAGCATTTATTTTCGGCTACTATTTTCTGCCTTTTTCTTTTTCAGCCAAAAACTGAAAATGCCATTTTAGCTGAAATTTTGGTGCATCCCTGTCGTTTACCAAACAAGCATCACTGTGAAAGACTGTGCAAAACATTTTCATGCAACTGCAATTTCGCAATTATGGCAAAAAAAAAAAAAAAACCCTGCAATTTTTGAAAAAAGCAGCAACAAATTCGAGCATTTTTGGCAGAAACAATCACAAAAAAAACTCAGGAAAATCCTGTACGGACTGATAAATGACGTAGTGGTGTGTTTTGTGATTCTCATTTTTAATGTAGCTTTCAGCCATGCCTTCACAGTGTGTTACATTTGAATAGCATAAATAGGATAAAAACGAGTCTCCGTCTTCCTGAAGTGGTCTAAGTGATCAGAATTAAATCTGTTTCAAAATTGTCTCGTCTTTCATTTTATGCGGATAATGTATGTCTGCCTTCCTTTACTTTGAGTTGGTAATGCATCTACACAGTAATCTAGTACTCGTGCAACAAGTTTGAATTCTCATTAAACCCTAAGGTGTGTGTTTTTTTTTTGTTGTTGTTGTTTTTTTCTCCTTCCCACAGTGTTTATACCCAAACCCAAGGTCAGTCAGCCAGGTGAGGTCAGGCGAGAATATGAGGAGGAGATTAACAAGGTGAGAGACCCTGCCAATTCCATTCATTTCTTTATGGATATTGGTGACTTGATACTGGAGACTAGCATTGTGTCTGGAAGGAATAACACTCCCTACTCTCCGAGCCATGCTGTTATATAGAAATAACACATGCTTTCTGAACAATCAGATATGAGAATGCAGCTACGCTGTGGTATAATGGTTGTTAATAGAGAGAAATATATAACTGCCATACAAGTAAATCCTCTATATCGTTGGTTCTTAAACCAGTCTTCTCTGACCACCCTGAGGGACTGCCTTATGATCCACAGCTGTAAGTGACTCTAAATTACTATCTGTGTATTTGTTATGCCTCTAATGGCATGGATCCTGACTATGTTGAGGATATCTCCTGTAGTCATTTTGCCAACTGTAAAATTAATGTGTAGATAAATCATAATCATTATGGTCCTTACTATCAAGAGATTTGCTGTGGATTAGCACATATTTACTTGTACCTGCATCCAGTGAAGCAAACAACACTCTAAAACAGCCTGATTCATATAAACCAGCTTTAGCTGGCTGTGAAAGCTTACACAACAGTTCATTTATAAGCTATTAATAGATTGTACTTAATAAATACAGTTTTGTTTAATGTAATGTTTTTTTTAAAAAGGGAAAAGATTGGACAGGAGCCCCTGCATGCACTAGATATGGCACATGGCAGATTCAAGTCCTAACTCGTTCGCACTTTGCCTCTACTTTAGTGCGATTTTTATTCAAGAAACAGCTATACGTCATATCTTACACTTTCTTCCTCCAGTTTGTAGAAGAGAAGCGAGCTCTGGAGGAGGCAGAGAGGAGGGCCAGTGAGGAGTACATCCAGCGCCTCCTGGCTGAGGAAGAGGAGCGAGTGGAAGAGGAGAGGAGGAGGCAGGAAGAGAGACAGCTGGAGGATGACGAGAGACTGGCGAGATTGCTCAGTGAAGAATTGGTGTGTCCTCACAGTCTTGCACTTTGTTATTCTTTTAAGTAAAGCCCTAGTTTTTTATTTATGGAAATAATGTAGCAAGTCAACATTAAAGCATGTGTATAGATTTTACCCTCTTACTGCTTTCGCACAATTTTTTCCTCGTTTGTGAGCGAGAGAAAAATTGCCGGCTGAAGTGGGACTTTTACTGAATAGGTGTAACTTCAAGCAGAAGTAAAGTTAATCTTTTTTGATGACGATAGACCTGATGTCAACCATCCATGATCTGCACACCAGTCCCCAATGCAAATCTGTAAAACTGCATTGTGAAGCCTGGATTCAGTCTTATGATAAACATTGATTGTTTATTACTAATATGAACTCCCAGGCCCCATAATGTGATTGTATGGATAGCAGTGCCATGTGAAATAATAACGTCGTCTTCGGCTGATATACACGCATGAGGAATAAAAGAAATATCGGTGTTGTATCGTTACAGAACTCAAGTCCAGTTTTGGAAACTCGGAGGAACACTAAAGTTAATGATGCTGCCAAGAAAAAGAAATCCAACATGGGACACATTGAGAAGTGAGTAAAGGGTTGTTACATTTGTACTAAGTGTTTATCGTTTTATTCCTTGTGTACTTCTGAATGAAATGCTTCAACTTGATATTTAATGATCTAATTCAGTTCTGATAATTGTGCTTTAGATATCTTTGCCAAGTGCCTTACACCCAGCCACACTGTGAGACCAAACAACCCTCCACTCTTTTGGACAATAAGGTGCTCATGACTTTAGTTCAATGTTCTCTTCAAATAAATATGTTCATTCTCTGGTCAGTACAAAAATAATCATATTCCACTTGTCCGTGATAAATTTTCCAGGAAAACACGCCAACCTCTATAGATCCCTCCCACACTGAACTGTATTCCTTGGACTCCAGTAGTAATCCTTCTACATCAAGCTCAGACCCAGACACTAAGTCTTGTAAAGAACTCTTCGACACATCATACAGAACCAACGTCTATTCTAAGAGGAAGAGTGTAGATAGTGAAGAGCCTGAACCTGACATCTGTAAGAAGCCCTGTAACTCCCCACCTCCTGCGTCGCCGCCACATGGTTATGTTTTCCTGCAGGAGCTGGCTGAGCAGGAGGAGGTTTTGAGGAGCCGGATGATGCAGGAGGAGGAGGACAGAAGGCTGGCGCTGCGCCTGCAGAGGGAACTGAACCGAGAGAGCACTGTGGACCGCAGAAAAGGCTCTGCTGATGGGTATTTACTGAGAGAGAAAAGCAGCCCTTCGTCCAGCAGCAGTACGAGCCCAGGCGAGGAGAACAGGACAGGGAAAGACAGTATTCCACATTCCTCAAGCCAGAAGGTGGATGGACATAAAGCTGGGAAGAGAGCCAGCAGCCAAGTTGAATGCAAAACTATTAGGAAAAGCTCCACACAAGTGTCTCCTCCTTCAGCCTCGTCAGTGCAGAAGAGCAGAAAGCAGACCACCCTTACTCAAATGTTCCCCAGCCTGGGCAGCTGAGTCAGCTCTCTGAACATCTCAATCAATTCTTAATTGCCCTTTCTTTCCATATTATTACATTTAGAGATACCTCCTTCCATATTTAGCCTTTCTTGCTCAGTGACTGCTGATTTTGGAAGAAAAGGCTGTTTCACTGTTTTTGCGAAACCTTAATCTTCAGTTCTGAAATTTCACATGTTAAGTGCTCAAACTGTTAATTGTAGAAAAAAAAGATGATATTTTTATGCATGGTTCTACCTTTTCTTTTGTTTTTTTCCAGAGTTATTCATTTTGAAAGAATAAAATAGTTGTTAAAAGCTTTGGTTTATATTGTCAGGTTTTGTGCCATGCTTATGGACAGGAAAGCAAAAATTGCTTACAGTCGAACTTCTCAAACCTTACTATTTTCGATACTCATCTGGCACGGACTCCAGTAAGTAACAAAGCCTTCTCTTTTCAAGCTTGTACAAGATGACATTTATGGCATTAAAATACTTCAGTAGATCAAATATAATTAATATAGAAAGTACACAACAAAGGCTTTAGACCCATCTTTGCATCTGTTCCTTGATTTGGGTCTTTGTTGCATTTATCAAAACACAAATGGATTATATAGATGAACGTTATCAGGATTACTGAACAGACACATATTTTGAAATGACTTTCCAACAGCCCGCTAGATTCTTGGAGAGCATTGTTAATATGGGAAATGTTTTGCTGATGTGAGCCTGGCCATATTTCCATTCAAACAAAATGCCTTATTTTGACAAACTACACTGCATGACGTCCTGTTTCGCTCATGACTAATGGAATCATATTTCAGTAAGTCATTGCATAACTGGGACATGTATACCGATCCGTACAGGATTTTGCTGAGGTTTTTTTGTGATTGTGAATTTTCCAATTTTTTTTTTTCCGGAAAACTACTTGAATTGGCAAAATTGTAATTGCACAAAATTGTTTTGCATGGTCTTCCACAGTGATGTTGGTAAATGAGATCTTTTTAACTGTACTCATGTTGGATGCATGTAAATGGATGACACCACATGACGTGTCTTGGCCAAAATCTGCAGTGATTTCTGAAAAATTGCAAATTCCTCTGAATGTTGTAGAGTTCGCTTGACTTTTGCATTCATTTCTACAATTGTGAAATCCTGGAGGGACTGATATACATGCCTCATATGAAACCGTTCTCACTGGTGGCATATTGTACAGCGTATTTAACTTTCAGTGATGGACAATAAAGAGTGCGTCCATTAGCAAAAGGAGAAGAGATATTTCAGAGGAGATTATGACGTGTTGCTGTCAGCAACACTGGACAGTTGAAGACTGGAAAAACATAGTCCAATTTTTGGTTCTAATTCTGTTTTGCCCCCTTGTGGAATAAAACACTTTCAATTTAATTGCAGTCAACAAGGGAATTTTTATTTAAAACATGGACTCTAATTTCATTTGGTTTGCCAGATTACAACCTTTATTTGGCTAGCCATGTGGTTGACTTGCTGCCTTATGTGAAATAGGATATTAATGAACTTGGTGTCACTGGGATTTTACACTTGACAATGTGTTAGAGAGCGATCTCTCTCTTTCTTCTTCTCTTCAATCTGGTGGCTTTGTGCCTTCAACTATATTAAATTATTCTAAAATATATTAAACAAACACTTAGTTCAATCTGCTTTTTATTGACAAAAGCTGGGTTTGCTGGAGCTATAAAATATATATATTTTTTCAAGACATTTATTTTTCAAGTCAAAAAAATTGTGCTCCTATTCAGAGGCATAGCTAAGGCGGGGACGATTTTGGGTTTGAATCACTCCGAAATATTTTATGATGCTTCATAATCCATATTCCTGCTGGTTAACAAAGCACACACAGCACAGCTGATTATATATAACAATACATAACGTTTAGTAACTGTTCTGTAACGATGCCCATAAAAGGGCAAAACATTTCAACATAAGAAACATGATTAACCAATCAGAATCAGGTATTTCATAACCCGTGCTCAACATTTCGGCATTCAGCACTTCTTGTAACCAACGCTCATGTAGAAATGCCATGTAGAATGTTTCAAAGGTGAGATAATCATGCGAAGCAAGTGATCCATGTCAGCACAACTGCAGAGTCACAAAATGAAACTTGCATTAAATAGCAATGTTAGATAAAACAGCTTAGAGAGGAACAGCTTAGTGGTTGTGGCTGACCTCTGATCATGTTATCTAAGAGAAATGACTAATAATACAAATCATTTAACATCTCAAAGGCAAACACTTATTTAGGAACAAAAATAAAGAGGTCATCTGATGCAATTCAGAATCACCAACTAAAATCTGATGTTTTACATGATTCATCTCACCTTTGTAGGTATGCTGTTCTCTCTTTTTATCTGAACACTTTAAGTGATTAAGCTGCTTTTTGGCTGTGTTGCAGGCAGTTTTGTCAAGGTGCATTAAAGCTATGAAAGCCAGTGAGAGCAAGGAGGAAGTTTCTATGGTAATACTGGCCAATGCACACAAATCTTGTGATACTGATGCCCAAAAATAATACTTCTGCATCGATAAATCTGAATGTGGAACTGAATTTACATAGATGTCGATTAAATTCCTGTCAATTCAGACTGAGGTCACATTTTCATAGTTTATTATTGGTTGAACCAATTCTGGAAATTCCTTTGAGACATCACAAACTGGTTATATAGGTTTCATAACATTTTAAAATCATATTTATATACCACATTCGATACCACAACCTACTGTATATAACCAGTTTGAGACTTCTCAAAGGAATTTCAAGGAATTCAACCAATAAAAAACAAGTTACCAAAGGCAGTTAAGTCCTGTATAATAAACACTTTCTCAGAAGACTTAGGAGGGTTGATTGAACTTCTGGCAATGAAAAATTCCTAGAACTGTAATGGTCAGAAGAAGAGACTACTTCAGAAAAGAAGTAGTCGGAATAGTCAGATATGTTCTGCTCGCTGACCTGTCTTACAGTATTAGAAAGAACATGAACATATGTATTTGATGTGACCTGATCTGGTAATATGGTAATAAATGGCTCAAGACATTTTATACAGTGAACCCAATGGTCTGACTTTTTTGAAGTGTGTAAATTTCATTGTAAATTCAATTTCCACAATTCTTCAAACTTTTAAATTGAATATTTTAGGGATTTTGCCTTGTTTAGCTTGTAGAATTATTACTATTATTTATTTATTTATTTATTTATTTATTTATTGTAGGGCATCAGGATGATCAGATCAGACAGATCCCGAGAGCAGAGAGAGTTCTCCTCTTATATAAGCAAGAAATTAAACAGGCATGCTATTATAGGAAATTATGCTGAGGGCTGAAGTGGATTATTTTCCTATAACAGCATCACCCAACGTGCTCCATTTTATAATAATAATAATAATAATAATAATAATAATAATAATAAACTTTATTTTATAAAGCACCTTTAAAAGCAGCTTCTCAAAGTGCTGTACAGAAAATAAGCAGTACACAGAAAATTAAAACATATAAAAGTTAATAAGAACAACAACAACGTTAATAATAATAATAATAATAATGAAAGAAGACATCAGCAGTCAAATGCAAGTTTAAAAAAGTGTGTCTTAAGTTAAGCTTTAAAAATGCCAAAGGTCTGAGCATCCCTGAGTTCAGGAGGAAGGGAGTTCCAAAGTGAAGGAGCATAGACAGAAAAAGCCCTGTCACCCATAGATTTTAGCCAGGTTTGTGGAATAGTTAATAGATTACACTGTGAGGAGCGCAGTCTGCAATTCGGGGTGTAAGGGATTAATAAACTAGATAAGTACTGAGGAGCCAAGCCGTGTAATGCCTTGTATGTCAACATCATCTTAAAATCGACATGGAACCTGACCGGGAGCCAGTGCAAGGACTCCAGAACAGGGGTAATATGTTCACATTTCCTGGTCCCAGTCAGGATCCTGGCGGCAGAGTTTTGTACATATTGCAGTTTGTTAATTGTGAATTTAGACACTCCAGCTAAAACAGCGTTGCAGTGATCCAGCCGAGTGAAAACAAATGAGTTTATCAGCTTTTCAGCCACAGAGAAGTTTAGCATTGGGTGCAGTCTAGCTATATTTCTGAGGTGAAAAATGGATGTTTTAACAGTGCTCTGAACAAAATAATCAAATGTAAGGCTGATGTCGAAAATTACTCCAAGGTTCTTCATTTTACTTTGGGTCTCTAGAACAGAGCCATCAACAAACAGAGACAGTGAACCAGCTTTGAGAATTTGATGACGGGAACCTATAAGCATAACTATGGTTTTCCCGCTGTTCATGCACAGAAAGTTATTATTCATCCATGTTTTTATCTCAGAAATACAGTCAGAAAGAAAACAAACAACAAGGTTTTCACCAGATTTTGAGTGAATGTAGATTTGGGTATCGTCAGCATAGAAGTGATAATGGAGGCCGAGCGATCGCAGCAGATGCCCAAGTGGAGATAGATAAATATTGAAAAGTAAAGGGCCTAAAACTGAACCCTGAGGAACACCAGTGAGCACAGAGCTAGTGTCAGACCTGTAGCCACCCATAGAAATAAACTGGGAACGGTCAGTAAAATAGGATTTAAACCAGTTTAAAACTGTCCCAAACACACTAAAAACACTTTCAAGGCAGGTAAGTAAAAGACCATGATCCACAGTATTGAAAGCAGCTCTAAGATTAAGAAGAATAAGAATGGATGTAGCGCCAGAATCAGAGGCCATCAACAAGTCATTGATAACTTTGACCAATGCCGTTTTAGTACTGTGAAGTTTACGAAAACCTGACTGAAGGGGTTCAAAGAGGTTATTAATTGTAAGATGATTAAATAGTTGAGAGACAACAACACGCTCAAGTATTTTTGCCAAAAACAGAAGATTTGAAATGGGACGAGTATTGTTAAAATCATCCACGGAAACATTTTCTTTCTTTGGTACAGGTGTAACAGCAGCAGTCTTTAGTATTGCTGGAACGACCCCAGTCTCCAGTGATTCATTCATAATGCTGAGGATAGTGAGCATAAAGCACGATTTGCCAAAATGCCACAGAAATCTACCTATGACTGTAAGTTTTATATTATTAATTAAAGACACATCATACTTTTTAACTGCTTATAGTTACATTTAACAAACTTTTGCAAAACAAGTTAATTCCTGTTATCACTTATGTTATACCAGCATCTCTTTTTTCTTCTCTCTTTAAATCCATACATATATATATATATATAAACTACTTTCATAAAAGTTAATTAAGCGACTTCTCTCAGAAACTTCATTATATGAGTTCATTACTGAGTCACAGACACACGCTACTGAGTCGCAAACAAAACCATATATATATATATATATATATATATATATATATATATATATATATGATATATATGTATATATATATATATATATATGATATATATGACAGATATATATATATATATATATATATATATATATATGATATATATGTATATATATATATATATATATATATATATATATATATATATATATATATATATATATATATATATAGACTACTTTCATAAAAGGTAATTAAGTGCCTTCTCTCAGAAACTTCATTATATGAGTGCATTAATATCTAAGCTTGTTCAGCCAGAACTGATGTCAGAGTTGTTGTTAGAGAGAGTTATATAATAATTTTAATATAATAATAAATATTACAGAAATAAAAGCTACAAATATGCTAACAATACGAGATTTGGAAACCTTCTTGCGACATACGTTGTGATTGAGTCACAGACACACGCTACTGAGTCGCAAACAAAACCACACCGTGTCACAGGACCTCGTGTCTTCTGTGGGCTTTAATGAGCAAAACCAGTCATGATGGCGTTACATTATTTCCCACAAACCAATTTCAAGTAACAAACAAAACAAAACCCAACATAGCGAAGCTATGTTTTTTCAGTGTGCGCAGAAGGAGATGATATCGGCTTAATGAATTTGTTTTCTGTTTGGCTCAAAAGTGACACAATATTAAAAATATTTTTCACTGCTTGCTAAGTTTCGCAAATGAACATGACCAAAATGAACAATATAACAATAAAACGGTGAAAGCAACAAGGCTATATATATATATATATATATATATATATATATATATATATATATATATATATATATATATGGGTTAGCTTTAGTCTCCAAGGCTTCTAAAGCAATTATAAGCTACTTAGCAACTTGTAGGATCCAGACGATGTAGATGATGAAGCGGAACCAACTTTGCAAACACGACTTGAGCAGAACGTTTCACAGTGGTAAGTTTTTATTTTGTAACTCTCTCAGATACGGTGTAAATTCCGACACTGGCATGTTGTTTAGTGCAAAACTATGCTGTGTACACAGCTACTGTGTGTACATCATGCAGTATATCTTTAGAAAACAAAGATTCTTGTGATTGGATCGATATAAGCCATTTCAAGATACAGACCACCGACACACAAACAACCATTTTTTAAAACTGAGGCAACTTAGCAAACTTTAGCTAGCTAGGACGTTAGCAGAGGACTACAACTGAGCCAAGTATACCGCATGATGCAAGGACAGAAGTGCATACATGAAGTCAAACCCTGATGACATATTTCTCTCTAGCATGTTGTTGTTTTAAATGATCAGCCTCTGGATCCTGCTGTTGTATGGTGTCATGCTTGTTTAAGCTGTGTGAGGGGATAGTGCACTATTTTTTTTATTTTCTATCATTTTTTTAAAATTATTGTATTTGTTTGATGGTCAAAAGAAACTCTCACCTACCTACTCACTTACATACTCAACACACACACACACACACTCACTCTCACACACACACACACAATCACTCATTCTTTATCTTGCACTTTGTTCAGTGTGTTATTTTGATATCTTCTGAGAGCATTTCCTGTATTATATTGTTTTATAATTGCTAATAAGCTAAATGATCTAATATTACCCCTAAAATTTTAACTAAGACAGGGCCCAAAAATGACTCAAGCCCAGGGGCCCCGATCTCCCTAAGTCTGGCCCTGATTGCAGGGTGCATTATCCTGCTGAAACAGGCCACTGCCATTAGGAAATACCATTACCATGAAGGGGTGTACTTGACCTGCAACAATGTTTAGATAGGTGGTACGTGTTAAATCAACATCCACATGAATGCCAGGACCCAAGGTTTCGCAGCAAAACATTGCCCAGAGCATCACACTGCATCTGCTGGATGATTAATATTGCTGCCTAATATTTCTTGCTGCCAATACTTCCTGAGGGGACTGTATTAACAACCAGCCCTTGACGGGTGCCACTGTAATGAGAATCAGTGTTATTCACTTCACCTGCCAGTGGTTTTAATGTTATGGCTAATTGGTGCAGTTCCTTCTTTGATGTTATAATAATCTACACTGTTCTGGGAAAGCTTTCCACTACATTTCGAGTGTAGCTGTGGAGCATTAGTGAGATAATGACAGTGAGTCTTTATTGATCACATATACACTACAGCACAGTGAAATTTTTTTCTTCACATACCCCAGCATGTCAGGAAGCTGGGATCAGAGCGCAGGGTCAGCCATGATACAGTGCCCCTGGAGCAGAGAGGGTTAAGGGCCTTGCTCAAGAGCCCAACAGTGGCAGCATGGTAGTGCTGGGGCTTGAACCCCTGACCTTCCAATCAGTAACCCAAAGCCCTAACTGCCAAGCCACCACTGCCCCTCGTCATGCACTGATGTCTGGCTAGGGGGCCTGGGGTGCAGTCAGTATACAAAGACATACTACGCCATGAACGTAATTGTGCATGCTGCCTTTGATTTCTCATTTCAGCTGCTCAGATTAAATATCCTGGATGCATATTCTAGCACTTTCTATTAGAAGGCTGTTATGGTTTTGCCTACAGGTTCAATAAAGCCACTCTATTACAAGACATATGAAATGTTTGTCATCCTTCACACATTTTTTAGAAGAGATATGCTCTGAGTGTATCAGTACCTGTCTTCAGTTTACTCCTTTACGTCCACTGCAGAAAGAGTAGCCAAGTAGCATTTTTAGCATTCATACTATATTTAAAAAAGAGTGAAAAACTTTCCTTTTTTTTAAATTTAATTTTTTTTTTAATTTTTTTTTTTTTACAGAACTACATATGGGTAAAAGCATATTAGTGGAGAAATCACAGCTTTGATAAAACACATATGCATAAATTAACATAATTTTCAGAAGGTCGACATTTCTGTATTATAAATTTCTATGAGCTGTAAGCCGTAATCATCAAGATTAAGATTAAAACACAAAAAGGTTTGAAATATTTCACTTTATGCATAAAGTAATGTATAAATGTATATGATATTAAATCTTTTGAGATGCACCTGTACACTAACTATAGTTTTGCAAACATCAGATAACTTCACCTCTGTTTCAGTTGTTGCCTTAACCCTGGATTGCTGAGATGATTTTTGATGTTTCATCAAAAGTTTGAGAAAATAATTATGTAAGGTTGTTTCGGTGCCTTTGCTGCCTTACAATAAATTATACAGTATATTGTTATAGAAGTGTTACTGTAGCTATAAGGGCATTTGCTACAGTATATTCTGCCATTGCTGTAAATGTTTTTGAAAATACTATGCCATCTGCTGTGTGGAATTTAGAGATATTTAAGTGTCATACAGGTTTGAACACAGTATTTTGTTCTATGTTAATTCTGAAAAGGAAATGTATATATGCATGCTATAAACGGTATGGATGATCATTCCAGTGTTCATTCCAGTCTAAAGTCTAAACAAACCAGATAATGACCATATATGTATGCAACAACAATTCAGAGATTTCCTCAAACGTGTACGTGTGTGTGTGTGTGAAACCAAGGGAGGAAGGAAGAAATCAGCTGTACATGACGGTGCTCCCTATGGTTCCTCATCCTGAGATACTTATGACACCTCTGTCTCTCTGGATTGCTCACACACTCCTGTTTAGCCAAACACAAAGCTTGCTCTCTCCACCACATGACATACTGCTAGACACCTATTTCTCTGGTACAGGTAAAGACATCCTTTTCTCTTATTCAGTGCGCTTGAAATCCTTCACTTTCACTTCTTGAGTGATCTTGGCATTACATTTTTAAGTGTTTCATCCTCTTTTAGCACACTTTAAGTTGACAATTATGCATGCTGCAGGTGCAGGGTGTTTGGTGTTGTGATGCAATAAAGATGTTTTAGTACTTCTGTGCTGACAGGTCAGCTTTTATAAAACAGCTGTTTTGAATACTATCAGATGTTCTGATGTGATTTAAAAATCAAACTGTGTAAGCGTTTTCTTCTTTTAACAGTAGCCAACAGAGTAAAAATTGTAACCAACTCCATGCTAGAAATGTATATGATAAACCTACGTACTTGCGTGGTGGTTTCGCAAAACCTTGTGAATGTCACCGCAGCTGAATTCTGGAAACTGATGAAAAATTCAGTTTTGACCAAAGCTGAGTTTCACTTCCAATAATATATTTCTCTACTTTAAGAAAACAAAAATATGTTTTAGCAAAATCACAAGGAAATGTTTTTATTTAGGTTGCTTCCTAACCTTGAATTGGCTATCTGCCTGCACAGATCATGTTGTGCAAAGAGCCAGTTTAACAAATGCAGCAGTAAATGCAGTCATTCTGCCTAAAGATGTCTAAAACCTTGGTGATTTTCTCACCAAGAAATGGATATAAACCTAATCAGTTCAGTTTGTGATCAGTTACTGACTATCAAATTGTCCAAAATGCACCTGCTCCATCACTTCATGAATAGACATTAATAACAAAACACTGACGTTAGAGTGAACAGAGATGAGTCACGTGAGGAGATAATGAAGAGACACGTGTTTATATGCTGTGAGTGAATTTTACCTCAGATGATGAAACAGACTAATGTGGATGATGCTGATAATCAAAGTGATTGAAACTCATTTCCCACTGTAAACTTACAAGTCTTTAAAATGTCACAATAATGCTTAGGTTATAAATTAAAAGGAAGGTGGGGCATCTTTCAGTGGAATAGGAATGAAATCTTTGAATGCAAATGAGGGAAAAAAAAGCATATAGTTTTCAGAACTATTGTATACAGTATGTTATAGAAAACATCAAAAACCTGAAGGGTATTCCAGACATATGCTAAAATCTGACCTGAAAATATTCAACTTTAACCCCTGTGTACTGTTCAGGGCAAAAATAACCCATGCAATCTTTCTTTTTTTTTTCTTTTTAGTTGTTAATATAATATGCAACAATGCAATTGTAAACCCTACACCCCCACTGTATATACTTATACAATGTAGTTTTCGCCTAATCACTAAAACATGCATGTATGTGAGACATATGAATGTGCCGTAAGCACAGATGTTTTTAATGACATTTGTGTGAGTCTTGGTTTCAAGGTTTTGCTCATGTCTATCCAGGTTCACTGCATTGTAAAGATGTGTTCCATCTGCGGCTCAAAATATCTGCCTGTGGTCATGATTCTTCTGGCAGTAGTGAGCATGCTGGCCAACCTGCTCCTGCTTTTCCCTGGACTCACTTATAAATACCTGTTTGAAAATCATGTCACTCCAGAGGCCACATGGTGCACAGGAATATGGGCTTCTGGATTTGTAGTAAGTGCTGTACAGTTGTGTTTTTAAAATAATGCATTGTTCACTCAAGTTTAAAAAAAAGTTATTTGTGGGACCTTAAAAGCTACAGTACTGCATCTCAGAATAGAAATGATAGTTTTGTATCCACAGTCCAAGAGCATTTAGCCATTCTTATTCCTATAACATCACATGCTGAGCAGACATTCATCTGTGTGTGGTAGTTTATGCATCTAGTGCATGACCTATTTATCTTGTGATAGCTCTGTCTCTAATTGGTAAGCCTTCTTTTTAAAACCAGACTCTCTCTCTGTGTGTGTGTGTGTGTGTGTGTGTGTGTGTGTGTGTGTGTGTGTGTGTGTGTGCATGTGTGCTTTTGTGCGTGTTTATTTTTGTCAGGTGCTTGTGGCGGTTCGTGGCTTTGCATCCAATGATACAAAAACAGGATGTTGTCAGTTCCGAGCTGATGTGAGTTGTGTGCATTTTTAAAAAATCATACTTTAATTTGACACATTGAATTTTACTTTCTTAGACTACATTGGCAAACTGCAATGTATATATCAATGGAAACATTGACTGGCTCTGTTCATTGTATAAGCAGGATTCACTCAATGCATCATTTCAACACAAAATGCTGACCTGGCAGTTTCATTTTCCCAGATGCTGTGTCGGATAGTCTACTCATGTGTGGCTGTGGTTGGAGCTGGCCTCTGTTTCCTGTTCAATTGTACAGGACTAACAAAAGGACCACTATGTCTGCACAATGGAACTGAGGGTCTGGAGTGGGAGAGACCCCTCAGACTTATGAATATGGAGTAAGTCTCTATATGGTTCCTTCTATTCTTATATACTGGAAGTTAGACAAAGCTGATGAGTCAGTTAATTTTTATACTTTGCGTATTTTATGATCAGTATTTTAAAGGGAAGGGTCATTTTTAGCACAAGAGGCAAGGGTTCATAGTAGTGTGGGATGTGGGATTTTCCCCCCATAATGTTCGAATTAAAATTGAAGTTTTTAGCACTTCCCCTTCTAGTGTTATGACACACAGCTAGACCAAGCATGTGAGTGTGACAAAAGTATGAGCTGTGTAAGTAAAGCGTGTGTGTGTGTGTGTGTGTGTGTAAATGTGAGTTATGCAAGTGCTTACATTTATGTTTGTGTGATTTTTTTTTAGTGCAACAAGTTACCTGTATGAGCCAGAGAGATGGGCCTCTGCCTGTGAGGAGCCTCGTAATGTTGTGGTGTGGAACATTGTTCTCTTCTCTACTATCATGGCTGTCAATGGACTTCAGGCTGTATTCTGTGTTGTGCAGATCCTCAATGCTGTACATGGTGTGATATTTGGACCTAGTAAGAACAAGGTAAAGTTAATTTTGCTATTCTGGTGTATGCAAGTAGTATAGAGCAGCAAACTGGGGGGGTGGGGCACATACAAATGTCCGAAGTTGTATCTCTACTTAGTAATAAATCTTAAAAATCGTAGATGTTATGAAACATTATTCAAATGAAATATGTGGCAACCATTCACAATTCACAGCCATCCCTCGCCACTATGTGTTGTATGTGTTGGCTATTGATACAGTAGCTGTGAAGAAATTATGGGGGAGTAATGACACTCTCCACAGCTGTTTGCAATGAACAAATCAAACAAAAGCAATTGAAATAGTTCAACACAACGAATGCTTCAAGTGGTTTCTCCCAAATTCAACTGAAAATGCAACATATAATGACTTCTCCAGTTTCAAAATTAATCAACCCCCTTGAATAGAATCCCTCACAACAGCACAAATATTCAAAACAGGTGTTGTCTCAAGCACACCTGATACAACCAATCAAGGGCTTCATTAGTTGCACCAGGTGTGCTTGAGCTGGAACACATGAAGTACCTGAACTGGCTAGGGGCAGAAAATATATTAAATACCTGGATGAGGCAGAAAAAGGAAGCTATCAACGGCTGCAACCAGATTTCTGAAAGGCAGATTGTGAAAAACCCTCGAGTGACTGCAAAAGACCTGCAGCAAGATTTGGTGGCAACAGACACCGAGGTTTCAGTGAGCACAGCTCTGGGGCTACTTTGCATCCTCTGGCACTAGAAACCTACAGTGTTTGGAAGGCAAGATGGATTCATTGAAGTATCAGGAAATCCTAGGAGAAAACATCATGCCGTCTGTGAGGAAGCTGAAGCATGGGCGTCATTGGACTTTGGCATACCTCAAATTCCACCAAGGCTTGGTTACAGAAAAAGTCCTGGTAGATTCTACAGGGCCATCACAGTCATGTGATGAACCCCATAGTTGAACCCCATAGAAAATCTCTTATGGAATTTGAAGAAGGCGGTTGCAGCACGCAAACCCAAGAATATTACTGAACTGGAGGCCATTACTCATGAGGAATGGAACACTGGAACACTGCCAGAAGCTGGTGTATAGCTATGCATCTCATTTGCAGCAGATCATAAATGGGTGCTCTACTAAGTAATAAAGATGCTTGCCATAAAAGGGTTGAATAATTTTGAAACTGGAGAAGTCATTATAAGTTGCATTTTCAGTTGAATTTGAGGAAACCACTTCATTGTGTTGAACTATTTCAATTGCTTTTGTTTGATTTGTTCATTGCAAACAGTTGAAAGTCTGTAAATTTTGACAATAAACCCGATTTGCAATGGAGGTTGAATCATTTTGATCGCAACTGTAGATGTTAAAGTAATGGAAATAGTAAATAAGATAATAAGTAATTATTGTCACAGCATTAAACAATTTTCCAATTTTTCTTAGGTTGTTCATGCTTAAAGAACACAAGGACTGGTTTAATCCCTAAAACAGATTAAATGCACCTTCACTTTTCTATGGATGTAGTGTCTACACAATCACGATGGATAATTCCTGCATCCAGAATTGTGGAGATAGACTCAGCCCTTCTTTGCTGGGTCAGTCCTGTTCTCTCTGCTCTCAGGGTGCAACCCAGGACACAACACCAGTTTAGAAGAGCTCAACATTTACATTTCCTATGTATTTCTTTGATATTGAATGTTCTGTTTTCAGTACATAAATATCACTGATTCAGTACTTCAGTATCTGCACTCCAGTGTAGATAAAATACAGTGAGACATGTGCAGGAAAATGAAAGGAAATGAAGCTTACAATTCTTCACCAAAAGCAAAAATGATTTTTCTTGTTTTTTACCAGCTGAAAATGGTTTAAGCTGAACTTTGTGTTTTACTGTTACAATACACAAGAGGTCACTAGCTGCACTCTCAATGTTTTTACTCAAGACAAGGTTGGAGAAAGCAGAAGCAAAAAATATTTATCAATGAAACATTGTGTAAGGTTTTTCAACAGGGATCTCATAATTAGCACAGAAAGTAGAAATCTATGTGTATGCACTGCATATTGTTCTAAAATTGTATGTATGGGAGTGTGTGTTTACTTATGAATGTAAAGTATTTAATTATGGCATAAATTTCTATGTTGTGATTTTGATTATGTTATTCATATTATGTTATTTATATTTATGCTCACATAGATGCACAGTATATTAATGCAGTACTAATTTGGACATTATATTATGATTTAAGTTGTATTTAACATATGTATTTAATATGAACTAATGTCGTATGTATGTACATAACTGTTTTGTCCAGAAATATTAATAAAGATATTTACAGAATAAAATATTATATTTATTTTGTTCTAATTTCAGTTTGTTACTTTTATCTGCTCCACAAAAATGCCCCAGCAAATTTGTAAACATTGGCAAATAATGTAAATGTTTACAAAGAGTATAACTGTATTCTAAGAATGCATTGTAATAATGATCAAAATGCTCGAGCAATATATGTTCTAAATACATAAACAGATGAATGAAAATGAATCTATAAAGAAACGTATTACCTATAATGGTTAAGTAATCGACATCATCAAATCACACTGCATCATGATTTGCCACAATGTCAGCACAAGCTATTCATGACGTAAGCAGACAAGGTAAACTGTGCATTTTGATTCAGTTATTCTGCATTACATGCTTAAGGAGAGCTCAAAGATTAAGAGATTATATGCATAAACTATTAAATGCGATGATGTCAAACCCTATAAATTACTTGACAATAAATGGATTAATGGTGCAGAAGAACTACTATATGGCCAAAGGTTTGAGGGTAGACACGAACAGTTTACAGGTGGTAGGCAATTAAGGTCACAGTTACAATAACTTAGGACACTAAAAAGACCTTTCTACTGACTCTGAAAAACACCAGAAGAAAGATGTCTAGGGTTCACGCTCACCTGCGTGAACATGCCATAGACCTGCTGCAGGGAGGCATGAGGACTGCAGATGTGGCCAGAGCAATAAACTGCAATGTCTGTAATGTAAGACGCCTAAGACAGTGCTACAGGGAGACAGGAAGGACAGCTGATCGTCCTTGCAGTGGAAAATTACATGTAACCATGTGTCCCCCCCAGACGTGATCGAGAACTTGCGAATGCCTTGGTGGAAGAGTGGAGTAACATCTCACAGCAAGAACTGATCAATCTGGTGCACTCCATGAGGATGAGATGCAATGTAGTACTTAAAGCAGCTGGTGGACACCAGATACTGACTGTCACCCCCCAGCAGCACTGAAGCTGCTAAAGCACTAAAGCTTTGGAGTTGATAAAGTACTATTTCTAACTCCCACAAGTCACTCTGCCATGATATCAATTTCCAAAGCCTTGTTGTTGACACTCCATTGCTTCTGAAAGTTGATTATTTGAACAAGGTGGATCCCCAAGGACAGGATGCAGTTCATAAATTTAGTCTGTTTGATGTGTCTTCCGTATACATCCTCCTTTGTTTAAGTTTGTTTTACTCTTGTTTTCCCCAAGGATGGCTTTGTCATATAGTTCCTCTCTGTCCTCTGTCTTTCCTGACCATATGCACGCACACATGTACACATTTGTAACATGTATACTCATAAGGACCTTCCATTGACATTATGAATACAGCTGATTAATTCTATGCTACACCAAACCATAAACTTAACCTTAACCTCAGTAAACAAAAGGATTTAAAATAAAAGCTGTAAAAAAAAGCAATTATCCTCATGGGGGCCAGCCAAATATCCCCACAAGGGCACACACGAGCAAGCAAGCAAGCGCGCCCACACACACACACACACACACACACACACACACACACACACACACACACACACACACAGGTAGACATATCTCTTAAAATCACATATGAGGTCATTTTCTTTCTGACACTCATGAGCCACTTTAACAGGAACATCTGTACACCTGCTCATTCATGCAGTTATCCAATCAGCCTATCAAATCACAGAAGCACAATGCATTAAATCATGCAGATACAGGTCAAGAGCTTCAGTTAATGTTTACATCAAACATCAGAATGGGCAAAATGTGATTTCAGTGACTTTGAGGAGACAAAAACTCTGAAAAAAGACTGAAAAAAAGACCAATCTCGAACTGTCCAGTATCAGTGAGCCTGTGCCTACAGCACTGTAGCCTCAGCTTCCTGTTCCTTGCTGACAGGATGGGAACCTAATGTGGTCTTCTGCTGCTGTAGCCCATCTGCCTCAAGGTTCAGCTGTGCATTCTGACATGCTTTTCTGCTCACCACAGTTGTAAAGAGTGATAATTTGACTTACTGTTGACTTTCTGTCAGCTCAGACCAGTCTAGCCATTTTCCTCTAACTTCTTTCATCAACCAGCCATTTCCACTTGCAGAACTGCCGCTCACTGTTTTTTTTTTGTTTGTTTGTTTTTTTTTTTGTTTTTGTTTTGTTTTTTGTACACCAAACTGTGCAAAAAAAAAGATCAGCAGTTTATGAAATACTCAAACAAATCTGTCTGGCTCCAACATCCATGCCACAGTCGTGGTATTGATCCTTAACCCTCACCTGCTCAGTTTCATTTTAAATCACTTTGGGTTAAAGCACCTGCCAGTTGAATAAACATAAACATGAAATGTATCTTGCAAGCAAATATTTGAGTATGCGTGAATATGGCATTTTAAACTAGGTCTATTTAAGCACTGTCTAAAATGTGTGTAGGCAATAGGCACCATTGCTAGATCTTTGATACAACTGAAAAAAAATATCAGCTGATTTTCCCTGTCAAGATAAACAGGGTGATTTAGCAAAACAAAATGAAATGATAGATGGAGATTTGCATATTCAGAAACAGGAAGAGCTTAGGGTCATCACAGTCATGGGAAAACAGACAGAGTTGATGTCTACATATGTTTTGAAGTGAGATGGAATGTAGCCAAGAACACTAAAACGAGTGAACATGCGCATATTTTTAACAGTGTCATATGATGAGGTGGAAATGTGTTGAAGCCTGGATATGAAAATATTTTACTGTTGACACAACAACAAAAGGTTAACAAAACCCGACTGGTATCAATGACATCAAAATGCTTCATTCATTATTTTCTTTGCTCACTCATTTGCTTAACTGTGTGTCATAAACTCCAACAAGAACAACACTGTAGACTGTCTGGCTTATGGAAGTGGGTTGATAATAAAAAAGGAATCCAGGCTGCCATGAACACACTTCTATCTCAATATAGAGCCATTTGTCCAAGTGTCTATGTATCAAGTGTATTAGAGTAGGGCAGTGGTATTCCAGGACTGGTAATCACTGATCTAGCAGTAAAGACTGGGCACAAATCAGAGTAAAGCTATATAGACATGGGAAAAACATACAGTATGAAACTCCGCACAGACAGCAACCCGAGCTCAAGATTGAATTGAGATCCCTGGAGCTGGGAGGCACCAACATTGTGTGACAAGTAGCAAACTGAGGAAGTCAGCAAATGTTGCTGTGACGTTTTTACCACAAGATCATCATAGTCTGGAAAATGTTGCAAGTAATCAACAACCTTATCAGTCTAAAACCATATCCAAAATATTAACAATACTGTTTGGTTTGAATATACTGCCAAAAATCCTATCAGGTTGGCACTGCTGCTGTTTGTTGGAGGAAAAAAATGTGCCAGACATAGCTGATTGCTGTGAGTAAACTGCTACCTACATCTGCTAGTGTTTATTGTATTATTATTATTATTATTATTATTATTATTATTATTATTATTATTATTTTGCCATAAGCAGAACTTTAAGGCTCAGTTTATATATAAGAAGCAAAATCATTCACATGGAACTCAACTAGCTCATACATGGCCATGTGACTTTGTTATTAGGATGTGACATTTAGCTCTTTAAAAGACAGGAAGTACCATCACTATCACCATCCATACACAGTTTCCAAAGAAGCAGGTTGTTTTGGAAAAAGCTATGAGATTTAGACTTGTGTCACTGCAAACTTTTCTGTGATTATATAATGCATTATTCATTCATTTATCTCCAGTAAACTCTGTATGGTGTGATGTAATTGGTGCTGCAGAAAAAAGCAACAATTCAACAATTATAGCTTCCGCTATAAGCGTTAAGATCTCCTGACTCCTGACAAATCAGTAATGAGGAACTCGTTTAACCAGCATTTGAAGACATAGCAATTTGAAACCCTATTTGCATTTATCAAATAACAGTTAATAATAGCAATATACATATAGGCTGGTGTGCATGGCTTCATGAGTCTGCAAATGTTGAGAACTTATATTGAGATTATAATAATAATAACAATAATAATAATAATAATAATAATAATAATAATAATAAAATGTGTCTCTATTTCTACTGTTTATAAACTGTACTCTTAAACTCAATGCCTTACAGAAGAATGAGTGTCATTCTGGAGGTATATTTATACCATAGCCGAAACTGAGCTGGGGTATTACAGGAGGGAAACAAAATGACAGAGTCAACATGACTTTTCATCCATTTTTTGCTTCTAATGAACATCCCCCGCAAACTCCCACCAAGCTCTGCAGGGAATGGCTCTGATAAAGAGAGGCAGAACAGGAAAGTGTGTGGTTTCAAAAAGTTTCAAAAGGGAGTATAGATGGAGCACACAGCTGCTAAGAAAGACAACCAGAAAAAGACTGGAGCATGTTTGTGTTCAAAAAAGCTCACAACAGGGATTAAGAAGAGAAGAGGAAATAGAAGTAAAACAGCAAGCTCAGAGGACTGTTCCTGTATGTGTGTCTTTATTTGTGGAAGCATTATCATACTCAGTGGTGTTTATAAGCAGAATCCACCCACAAAGAAGTAAGACATTATCTATTGTTCGATTACCTCCTGGCTCATACAACCATCTAACAGAGGCTCAAACACAGTGACAATACTAATCTCAGCACAGTTTGCCTGTTTGCTGCGCTCAAGGTTAGTATCAATTTATGATTTCTGAACTTTTACAATTTTCAAAATTTGTATTTTATTTTAATTTGATGAGATCACTAAAATGTTGGTCTTGTATGGAGGAAGTAGTGTGTTGTTTTTAGTTTGAAGTATTGTTTGAGGTGATGATACTAAATAACACATTGCTATATTTTGTGAAGCACTATTCGAGCCACAAAACCTACACATATATATTCATTCAGCTGAAGAACATTAAGACTTATTTATTTAACTGGTGCTTAAAACATATTTGTATAACATAAATATGTTCTACTGGGTTTGTATTTGTATACACATATAATGCTATAAACAGTACAATGTTCCATGCAACTCTATTTGAATGTAGTTTGGTTGTTTTCATGTATTGCATATTTCCATTTCGATTTTGCATGACGTGACAACATTCATAGGCTCAGTGAAGCTTGTTTGAGGCCATACTGTTTATAACTAGAAGCCATATATACTAAAAGTAAGACAAAATTTCCAAAATTCTAAAACACTTTAACCCCAGTATTCCTATAACAACATAAACCTCAACTAAACTCTATCCAAATGATTTAACCTTCTCTTATGTTTATAATTCCTCATGTCATCAGCTTCCTCCCTCAGCGAGCTTGGTGAAAAATTTACACATTAAATGGATTATGTAGTAATATGTAAACAGATTCAACAAACACAATGTTAAGGTTGTGCTGTGATTGCAAACATAATCCTTTCTATTACACACACAAAACTATTTAAACTGTGCCCTTAAAGAACTTGTGTGTATTTTTTTCATTCACAGTATAGTGTTATTAAGGAGAAACTGTTTCTCTAGGCTCTAAAAATGCTGGGTTATTTTTTCTACCCAAATGCTGGGTTGAGCATTTTGGGTTATTTTCTCAGTCTTGGGTAGTTTTGGGGTAGTTTTGTGTATCCCAGTTGCTGGGTTAGTGGCTGGGTCATTTCACTGACAGTTGAATCAGTGCACCCCTCCCCCACCCCGATCCTCAGCCCAGTTCCTTGGGTCAAATCAACTCAGCACAGTCTGGAATTCGCCTCAGGTGGAGGTAACGGTTTTCACACGGACAGACTGTTAGATTTATCTGGAGAAACAAGGTTCGCATCAATATATGTATATATATAAAACCATTACTGTACACTAGAAAAAGCTCAAATGTGCAATAACAGTCCAGTTTACATGACTTTGTTAGCTTTGGCATACTTGTTTGTAATGCCCAGTAAGTTGATTACTCAGTTTTTTGGATGTTTTAAATGTCTCCTTTGATCAAAATCTGACGATTTTGTCTTAAATATATGACTTATTTTAGTAATTTACTTCAAAGTCTGTACATAAACACCACTTTAGCAGCTCTAACAATACATGTCTCAACACCTTCTTGTGTATAAATAAAGAAGAGACCATGTTGACATATTTGTTTATAATGTCTTATATTTGACATTTTCAAAGGGTAAAAATAACACTGATAATATTAACCCATTTATGAAATAAAATTAACCAAGCGTTTTTGTAAAAATGAAACCATCCTTTGGGCTGAAAAACAAACCATTTGCTGGGTTAAAATTAACAACCCAACTTGATGGCCAATCCCAACATTTGTTCTGACCTACATTTACTCAGCCGTTGGGCTAAAAATAACCCAATTCGTGTTGTTTCTAATCCAGTGTTTATTAGAGTGTATCACTGCATAATTTCTCCTGACAGTGTAGCATTAATAAGACTAGCTAAAACTATGCTTAATATGGAGAAACATGAAGCAAAACTCTCAGTGCCATGAGTGTGCAATGTGACAGTGCTTACAGAAATATCTTTCACGATCTATTATATTTTAAGCTGTGCTTCTGAAATGAGAAAAAGAAAATGTGTCATATATCCGTGGCAGCTATAGCGGAAACCTCTAAAAATGTCAGTGTGAAAAGTTTCTATAGATATTTATAAGGCTTATAGACATTTATCACTACAAACAGTTAGGGATGTCACGATACCAAAAATCTAGTAGTCGGTACTGATACCATCAAAAGTACACGATACTCGATACCAAAGTCGGTACCATGGTGTGGTATAAAAATAAAATAAAAAATAAAAAATAAAAAAACTCCTGGAGGACATCTTGATACTGGCAGGGAGAGGGGGGTGGGTATTTTAGTTATCAAACACTGTCTGACAATGAGACTCCGGAGGTGCACTCCTAAACGCAAGCACACACACACAACTTATACTCTGAATGCAAGCATTAGTTTAAATTCAATGATATGGTGGCAGGCCAAAACAATTTATTAAAAGCATGAACAGTTGAATAATTATTAGTGACATTAGGCTACAGTTTGCTGACAGGACACGGGCTGAATGGCAATGCATGGTGGCGCATTCGGAGGTAGTTTATAACATTGCAATGTGTTAACATCGTTAATAAATAACTGTCTATCGCAAACATTACATGGAGCATAATGTTAGCTGGTTTCACGGCTACAATGCCAGCTGCCTCAAACTAATATAATATAGAACCGTCTTTCAGGTGCTTCGCCAAATTCCAGGTGTTTCCTCGCTTTGTTTGAAATGAACGATAGCATAGGTTGCACACCGGAAACTGATACTAGCTTTCCTCTCAACGAGTTGGGGCGGAGCTAAACTTGTTAAGCTAAGCTAAACTTCTGTAGTTTTTCCCGTGCGCTTGTAGACGTTCCTCTTCTTCTTCACCACTTGTGGACCGACTAAAACACTTGCGCGTATTTGCTGCCCACATCAGGTCCGGAAGAATCGCAACTTCGGTACTTTCGTTACAAACGGTGCCAATGCTACTCCAGAAAAACAAGTACTGTCACGTTCTAAGAATGTTGGTACCGACTTGGTACTGAAGTATCGGTTCTCGTGACATCCCTACAAACAGTACAATGTTCCATGGAAATCTATTTGAATGTGGTTTGGTGGTTTTCATGCATTGCATATTTCCATTTCGATTTTGCATGACGTGACAACATTCAGAGGCTCAGTGAAGCTTATAGTTTGAGGCCATACTATTTATAACTAGAATCCATATTTTATATATATATATATATATATATATATATATATATATATATATATATATATATATATATATATATATATGTAATAAAAGAAAAGACACAATTTCCAAAATTCCAAAACACTTTAACCCCAGTATTCCTATAACAACATAAACTTCAACTAAACTCTGTCCAGATGATTTAACCTTCTCTTATGTTTATAATTCCTCATGTCATCAGCTTCCTCCCTCAGCGAGCTTGGTGAAAAATTTCCACATTAAATGGATTATGCAGTAATATGTAAACAGATTTCAACAAACAAAAGTGCTAAGAGCATGCTGTGATTGCAAACATAATCCTTTCTATTACACACACACACACAAAACTATTTAAACTGTGCCCTTAAAGAACTTGTGTGTATTTTTTTCATTCACAGTATAGTGTTATTAAGGAGAAACTGTTTCTCTATGCTCTAAAAATGCTGGGTTATTTTTTCTACCAAAACGCTAGTTTGAGCATTTTGGGTCATTTAATTGGGTTATTTTTTCAGACTTAGGTAGTTTTTGGGTAGTTTTGTGTAACCCAATTGCTGGATTAGTGGCTGGGTCATTTCACTGACAGTTGAATCAGTGCACCCCTCCCCCACCCCGATCCTCAGCCCAGCTCCTTGGGTCAAATCAACTCAGCACAGTCTGTTTGAATTCGCCTCAGGTGGCGGCAATGGTTTTCACACGGACAGATTGTTAGATTTATTTGGAGAAATAAGGTTCGTATCAATATATGTATCCATAAAACCATTAGTGTACACTAGAAAAAGCTCAAATGTGCAATAACAGACCAGTTTACATGACATTAAATGCACCGCTATCTTCGTTAGCTTTGGCTTACTTGTTTGTAATGTCACTGGATTGTAAGTTGATTACTCAGTTTTTTGGATGTTTTAAATGTCTCCTTTGATCAAAATCTGGCGATTCCGTTTAAAATATATGACTTATTATAGTAATTTCTTCAAAGTCTGTATATAAACACCACTTTAGCAGCTCTAACAATACATGTCTGAACACCTTCTTGTGTATAAATAATGATGAGACCATGTTGACATATTTGTTTAAAATGTCTTATATTTGACATTTTCAAAGGGTAAAAATAACCCTGATAACATTAACCCATGCGCACGGTGGCTTAGTGGTTAGCACGTTCGCCTCACACTGCCAGGGTTGGGGGTTCGATTCCCCCAACCCTGTTTGTTGGGGGAACCAACCCCACACACAACTCTGTGTGTGTGGAGTTTGCATGTTCTCCCCGTGCTGTGGGGGTTTCCTCCGGGTACTCCGGTTTCCTCCCCCAGTCCAAAGACATGCATGGTAGGCTGATTGGCATGTCCAAAGTGTCCATAGTGTATGAATGAGTGTGTATGTGATTGTGCCCTGCGATGGATTGGCACCCTGTCCAGGGTGTACCCCGCCTGTGCCCTATGCTCCCTGGGATAGGCTCCAGGTTTCCCCGCGACCCTGAAAAGGATAAGCGGTATAGGAGATGGATGGATATTAACCCATTTATGAAATAAAATTAACCAAGCGTTTTTGTAAAAATGAAACCATCCTTTGGGCTGAAAAACAAACCATTTGCTGGGTTAAAATTAACAACCCAACTTGATGGCCAATCCCAACATTTGTTCTGACCTACATTTACTCAGCCGTTGGGCTAAAAATAACCCAATTCGTGTTGTTTCTAATCCAGTGTTTATTAGAGTGTATCACTGCATAATTTCTCCTGACAGTGTAGCATTAATAAGACTAGCTAAAACTATGCTTAATATGGAGAAACATGAAGCAAAACTCTCAGTGCCATGAGTGTGCAATGTGACAGTGCTTACAGAAATATCTTTCACGATCTATTACATTTTAAGCTGTGCTTCTGAAATGAGAAAAAGGAAATGTGTCATATATACGTGCCAGCTATAGTGGAAACCTCTAAAAATGTCAGTGTGAAAAGTTTCTATAGACATTTATAAGGCTTATAGACATTTATCGTGTTTTTCAGGTATGAACTACAGCAATACCACTCAGCCCCCTGGCTGCGGAGACCTTCGAAGTGGAAACAGCACAGACTTCAGCAGTGTATTCACACACGTGGGTCTCCCAGTGCTCTATGCACTGACCTGCGCCATTGGTCTGATCCTAAATGGCTTGGCAGCGTGGATCTTCTTCCAAGTACCCAGCACCTCAGGCCTGGTGGTGTACCTGAAGAACATGGTGGTGGCTGACCTTATGATGCTGTTCTCCTTTCCTTGGCGCATGGCCAATGACCTAGGCTTTGGCGGATGGTATCTGAGACTGGTGGTGTGCCGCTACACAGCTGTGCTCTTCTACTTAGGCATGTATACAGGCATCATCTTCATGAGCCTCATCAGCCTGGAGCGCTATGTCAAGATCGTGCATGCATCCTCGTGCTCACCTCGGCCTTGCTCTGTACGTGTCGCCACTTTCCTGCAGCAGGTAACTGTAGCCAGATGTCTGGTGTTTCTGTCCTGGGCATTGATGCTACTCTGCATGCTCCCCAACTCACTGCTGACCAACAAGCCTGCTGCAGAGGGTTGCTCCTGCATGGATCTGAAGAGCGAACTTGGGCGCAGCTGGCATGAAGCCTCTGTCCACTCTGTTGTGGCCATCTTCTGGGTGACACTTGTGTTCATGTCTTTCTGCTACTCTTCCATAGCCTGGCAGGTGTACCAATCCTACCGAAGAGTAAAGCGGGGCAGCAGCAAAGCAAGCCGCAAGTCTAACCAAAGTATTTTCAGCTTGCTGATTGTGTTTTTTGTCTGCTTTGTGCCATATCATATTTGTCGAGTGCCCTACACACTGAGCCAGAGGTTCAACACCAGTCTTAGCACTGAAACCCAATATCATCTCTTCCAGGCCAAAGAGGCAACACTGTTCATGGCTTCACTTAATGTGTGTCTAGACCCCCTGATCTACTTCCTTATGTGTAAGACATTTCGAGAGTTGCTGCTATGTAAGCAGTCTACTGCAGAGGTTATTAATGGGGTGCCCTCTGTTACCAATAGACTAAGTACCAGCAATTTGTAGAGACGAAATGGAAACAGAAAGAGGAATTGATGGTTGCTGACGGACACCAAGGTTGTTGCAGTGGATCAATTACACAATGCTAAAACAACAACAAGATGAGCACATCAGCAGTGCTGTGTCTTCCAGTTTCTGTCTCATTTTGCACAGCCACTGTGACCAAAAGGAGAAATCAAAGCCAAATATTTTAATCATCAAAAGCCTTCTCAAATCTCAAATATCTTTTTAACCCATTAGCATTATCGGACTGAATAATGCAGAGCTCATAAAAACTGGGACTTTTGTACAACTTTGTAACCCAGATTTGGTTTTTACATGTTTAATATAAAAACTAAATTCTCCTTAACACAGTAATGAAACATGTAATGAATGAAACTTGTTTTTGCTATTGTACATATAGATTTGTAAAAACAATATTTATATATTAAACAATTCCATAAATAGGTCATGATATGTTATAAATTTTATAATGTGTCTGTAGTCAATTAATATTTCCCAGAGTAATCACTGCACTAGAATGCACACACATCACTATTAGAGCATCCCTGTGGATGCATGAATCTGACTATATTAAAAGGAAGTCATTGCATAGCATCAGTGTTCAGCAGACTACTATCTAATAACCTTCCTGAAATACATAGTAACAAACTGAGCTTTAACAGAACTTGAATAAAGGGCACCTTTAGACCTTTTATCCCCAGTTTCCATGACCCGTTCTCAGTTCCTGACTCATAGAATTAAGGCAGAATTGCATTGGTCAGTTCCTGACTCGTATTCTCAGGGAGTCTACACAATGTCAACACTTAGAGCTTGGTTTGAATGCTGGACTAATACTGTGTATAGGTTTGTTTTAAATATATTTTCTTATAATGTTCCTGTTCATTCTGCATTGTAGTTCAGTTAAATGAGCTGCATAGAGACAGAGGGTATGCCTGCATAAATGAACTTGAAGACTCCATATCCAGAGCCACTGCCTATACCTCAGGGTCAATTTAAGAGGGTCATGCAAAACCAGGGTCAGGATAAGAAATGACCTTTGGGATTCTAAAGTCCCACTTTAATTGTTTAAGACTGTTAGGTGTAGACCCAGCCAATGCATGTGACATAACAGTGTTGCATAATATAGCCATGATTAAGAAGGAGGGGCTTCCTGATTTGGTGTACCCTGTGAAGATGGACCAATCAGCTGTAAGACAGGCCATTGCAGAACAATTCTTTGTTACTTAATGAATTTATGTTACTACACAAACACCCCACATGAAACAGTGGACAGGATCTTTATTTGACCAATTACTTTTTATTTAAGTCAGTTGTCTTGACCTTTCAACATTGCAATACTATACCACTTTCAATACTAACCCTTTTTAATAGTCCAGCAAAACAAGAATTCTTTTAGACAGATGTAGACCACTGTGGCAATTTAACATGAAAGTAGTGCGTTTACCTCCAAAAGCCGCTCAGAGCACACAGAGACTGTATAATGAATGTAATCATGGTCACCACCAGTTTGGAGAATCTGGATTATTTACAAAATTGGCTACAATCAGTGGAGTGAATACACTGGACTAACTTGAGCCAGTATGCAGTTGTCACCTCATGTATAGCGTAGAAAAGCTCTAAAAATCTTATTGAACAAAGAGGAAAAACAGTTTATTATGCTTAACATCTATTTAAATACATGTTTATTTTAGCCAACTTGTTCTTAACTTCTCCTGGGTCAGAAGAAATGCACAATATTGTCAAAGTTTGTGGACACCTGACCATCATATCTATATTTGGGTCTTCCCCAAACTGCTGCCACAAAGTTGGAAACACACAATTGTATAGGATGTCTCTGTATGTTGCAGTATTATGATTCTACAGGAGCATGTAATTGAACAGGAACTAAGGGGCCCAAACCTGTTCCAGCATGACAATGCCCCTGTGCAAAGGTCCATGAAGACATGGTTTGCCAAGGTTAGAGTTAAAGAATTCAAGTGGCCTGCACAGAGCCCTGACCTCAACCCCACTGAACACTTTTGGCATGAACTGGAACGCTAGCTGCATCCCAGACCTCCTCACCCAACATCAGTGCCGGACCTCACTAATTCTCATGTGGCTGAATGGACAAATCCCCACAGCCACACTCCAAAATCTAGTGGAAAGCCTTCCCAAAAGATTAGAAGTTATTATAACAGCAAAGGAAGGACTGAATCTGGAATGGGATGTTCAAAAAGCACATATGGGTGTGATGGTCAGGTGTGCACAAGCATTTGGCCATATAGTGTATTTCAGAGGTGCGGCCTTCCATTATAGGGCCAATTCTTCAGCCGGTATCATTTGAGGATGAAGGACCACCACCAGTCCCCAGGGTCATAAATTTTTAAACAAGTATAGCCTACTTACCAATTTGCATAATATTTTATATTTGGTATTTTATCTGCCAAGACTGTCTAATGCCGTTGGGATTGCAGCTGAAATTAGCAATAACAATTTACTGCTAATTATTTCATTTACAATTACATTTTTATTTTAAACACGTTACAAGTGTTATGTGAATTGAAATAAAATTGTCTATTACAATTTATGCATGTACACAGTTAGCTATTTTTGCCACGTGCCTGGCAGCAGTGACAGTATTATTCATTCATTTATTTATTTATTTATTTATTTATTTATTTATTTATTTATTTATTCTTCAAAAGAATTCATTATTATAATAGCTTCTTCTGCCATAAAATATACAGCCTTTACCTGATCTATCTCCAGCTTTTCCAACAAGCATTTGAGCCAATGTGAGATCTGTCCTTTTTAAAGTGAATGGGTGTAGGACTTGGTGAGAAAAGCCTGACTTAATGAGTTGTTCATACCGCAGTTAATGCAACTTGTGAATTTTTGGTTAAGTGAAGCTGGCTACCAAACTTAAACTCCAAATTTGTTGAGCGTGCTTCAGAATGAAAAGGTTACTGAGTCAGAGTACACTCCTGGGAAAAATATTAAGCTTTTAATGGTTTTAACAACAAATCACTGGTCAGGAATTTAGCAAGAATTAAAGAAATACATAAAGTAACTTAGTATGGGATAACTTTTACCTTAGATTTCTTTAAATGTTATGCGCTGTGGGTAAACGTGCAGACAGCTTTTTATTTGAACTTTATTATTTTGTTTTATTTTTACTTTATTTCAATTTTGTACACCCAGACATGTGTCGGTTTTACATCAAACATTATAATCATTATCATGATACAAGAAGACTATTTAAGTGAATTTATCTGTTTCTATAGATTTTCCCCAAACAGTTCACTGCAGCAGAAGTAAAGAGTGCATTTGTTTAATTCTTGCTTAATCTTCTGACCAATAATTTGTTGCTAAGACATCCATCCATCCATTATCTGTACTGCTTATCCTACACAGGATTGCAGGAAGCCTGGAATGTAATTGAATTTGTGAACAGATTCCACAAGGGGGCAACACATAGACACATAATACACTGTCATCACACATCACATGGGGCTCTCAGTCATTGTTGCAAAACTGTGGAGCTTGTAATATTTCATTGTTGTCCTCTGATAGTGAGTTTGATCAAAACACTATATGTCACAGCCAGAACTGAATTGAACTCTCTGTAAAAACGTACAATGCACACATTGACAAGCAGCTGTAGCAACAATAAACAAAAGCAAAATAATGCCCTACAGCACAGGTTTCCACCCTTGGTCCTGGAGTACCCCATGTCGTGTATGTTAGGGTTTCTCTGCTCGATCACATTTACTTCAGCTTAAGATGGGCTGTTAATTAGCTGAGTAGATTAGTTGGATTATTAGGTCGAATGTATTCTAGGATCAGGGTCCGGAACCTGTGGTCTACAGGAAACACAAATAATATACTTCGCATTTGGTGTGGTATTCAGTGTCGGAATAATGTGGTTTCTAATCAGCATAAATATGTAGAATACATACACAGTATACAAAGGAACAAAGTTTTCAGGAACCCATGTAAATCATTGGGGTTTGGGGGCAGGTCTACAGCATTATCTGTTATCACTTATCGGTTGTGATGGATGATAACAGTGCATCAGTCATGCACATTATCACAACACCATCTATCTCATAAACAAAAGCACTTATTTACATCGAAACCAATTTTCCTTCCTTGTTTAGGTTCATAGAAGGAAGTAATGGGCAAATACAAAACAGAGATAGCAGCACTGCTGCACTCTTAATGACTGCAGATGACTGTGAAAGGGTGAGTCTAACCTGTCCTGTTATGCTGTACATTATTAAAACGTCACATAGCCTATTTAAATACCAAATGTGTTGCAGTTTTTAAGTATGTCTCAGATAAATGGTTTTGGCAAACTTAGCACACACAGAAAATAGACAGTATGAATAAAGGGAATGACGATGACTCTAGTCTCAAATTTGCTAATATTTAATTCATTCATGCATTCACTGGAAAAAAAAGTAAATAAAATTCCATAAAAATACAGCAAAAGGTCTTTGTAAATGATTACTCCTAAATTACATACTGTATACTGTATCGGCCATATATGATTCATACATTAAACACATATCACACAGCAACTGGGATTTAAATAAAATGATATTAACCTTTTTTTTTTCATTGTTGATCCAAAATTTAAATATAAAAGAAAATGCTACATCCAAGCAATCAAAATAAAAGAAAAATAACTATGTTCAATGTATTGGCTTTATAAATGTAGGTATAAAACAAATCCAGAATAAAGTCAGATTTGTTTCTTTAAAAATAATTGTTAAATGTTACAAGATGTTGTTAAGTAAAAGCTCATCATTTTACTTATATGCAATACTTGATTTTCAATATTAATTCTTTGAAATAAACAAAAATAATTATCAGCAAATCTGCAAATTTAAAACAAATAGTATAATTATTTGATGCTCAAAATATTTATTTGCTTAATGCTAACCTTTTAGCATTCAGTAAAATCCTCATTTTACTTGTCCGAATGCCAAAGCCACTTGTCCATTGAAAACGGTCAATAAATGACTGATTTATTGTAATACTTAATTTAATATTAAGTTTAACAAAATGTTACACTTGACACTGAACAATTTACAATGTGTGCATGAGAAAGACAGAAAAAGAAAAAAAAAGATGCTGAAAGGAAACCATCATTCTATTGAAAGTAGCATTTTAGATATGAACCATATAACATCATTTTCACTTCCCAAATAGCATGTCCATCTACAGGGCGTATTGGCTTTAATTGGTGTCTCTCGCTTTCTCTCTGATGTACGCACGCACACACACACACACACACACACACACACACACACACACGCCCAGACACACCATCTTCCCCTTTTACTTGTTTACCTGATTTTCCAAAATACATCAGCTAATGCCAAGTGATTAACTAGCTAGCTAGAGTCCTTCTTCCTCACTCTATATATTAATGTGCTAAAAAAAAAACTTATATCACTTATATCACTGCAAAAAATGGCAAGTGACAATATAGTGAAAATAGACAATACAAGTAAATATATCTTGAATATAGTCAAATTTATCTAGCATTTTCTATTATGAGATTACATTAAGATATAAGATCACAATCAACCAAATATAAGCTCCTTTCTAGAAATAAATGCTGAAAATTAGCAAAATAATCTAATAAAATGCCAGTGAAATAAGTAAATAATAATAATAATAATAATAATAATAATAATAATAATAATAATAGTAATAAATGTAAAGCTTGAAATTAGTTTGAGAAATAGGTTTAATAACTCATATTTGGTTTGTGTAATCTTATACCAGGAAATATTGAAATAAATGAATAATTTATAAGAAATTATATATAAGTATAATAATTTATTTGATAATAATTACAAATAATAATTTATTTATATATAAGTATAATAATTTATTTGAAAAAATAATCAATTTGACTATATCCAACATATTTCCACTTGTTAAGATGTCATTTTTTGTAGTGTATCATGTGTATAAACTGTGAGGTTATAGTTCGATGGTTACTTTTGCATCTAGCTACCTGCATGTCAGCCATACCTGCATGTCAAAGTAATCTCTCTACGTGGGAATAAGTTTTTGTTCCCTTTTACACTCGTAAATATCAGTGATAGCCCTTGAATTGACACAAAGAGCTATTGATTCAGTATCCATACTGAATAGGCTAATTGTACATATAGTCAGGTCCATATTTATTTGGACAGGGACACAATTTTTGTAAATTTGCCTCTGTATACCACCACAATGGATCTGAAATGAAGCAATCAAGATCAAGATCAAGTGTAGACTTTCAGCTTTAATTCAACAGGTTTAACAAAAAATATTGCATTAACCGTTTAGGGATTACATTTTTCACAGAGTCCCTCCATTTTTACAGGCTCAAAAGTAATTGGACAATTGACCAATAAGCAGTTTCATGGCCAGGTGTGGACTGTTTCCTCGTTATTTCATGACAAATTAAGGAGATAAAAGGTCTGGAGTTGATTCCAAGCATTGAATGTGTATTTGGTAGCTGTTCATGGGAACTTTCAATATGTGATCCAAAGAGTTGTCGATGCAAGCGAAGGAGGCCATGATTAGGCTGACAAAACAAAACTGATCTATTAGACAGAGAGAGAATAGAAACTTTAGGATTTGTCAACTCAAAAAATAGACTTTCTTAAAAAAGAAAAAAAGAAAAAAAAAAGGAGGGGGAAGGGGGGTGGTGGTGGTGGGGTGGGGGGTGGTGGTGGTGGGGTGGGGGGGGGGGTGTTAGGAGGTGAAGGGTGACCAGTTCAGATGCAAGATTAACTTGTCCCAGAATGATGGAAAGAGAAGAGTTTGGAGAAAGACAGGAAGGGCTCATGTTCCAAAGCATACCACATCATCTGTCAAACATGTAGAAGCAGTGTTATGGCATGGGAGTGTATGGCTGCCAATGGAACTGGGTCACTGGTGTGTATTGATGATGTGACTGCTGATAGAAGCACTGTAGCAGGATGAATTCTGAAGTGTATAGAGCTATACTTTTTACTCAGATTCAATCAAATGCTGCAAAACTGATAGGACAGTGCTTCACAGAACAGATGGATAATGACCCAAAAGGAACCGCGAAAGCAGCCCAAGGGTTTCTTAAGGCAAAGAAATAAAATTTTCTTAAAATTTAAGTTTATCAAATGATGTTTGAGCCTGTGAAAATGGATTAATGCTTAATACAATATTTTTTATTAAACCCCTTGAATTAAAGCGGAAAGTCTACACTGCACAATCAGATCTTGATTTCTTCATTTTAAATCCATTGTGGTGGTGTACAGATGAAAAAATACAAAAAAAATTGTCACTGGCCAAATACTTATGGACCTGACTGTATTCGCAAAATACCTTATTTCAGACAACATAACTGGAGAAGTTGAGGCCACAGAATTGTTGAAAGTTGTGTCTTTTACGGTTTCTGTACCAGTCAGCAATGCTTGCTAAGCAAAGCTTCTAAAGGTGTCTAAAACATCGCCATGTTTAGCAGCAAAGTCGCTAAGTTGGTAACACTGTTGTAACCAGTGCACACATGCTTCGGTAGGCTACTCTGCTGTGAAAGCTGCACATTTGAGCTATATACTGAAAATAGTGTCCTCTCAGAACACATTCATTTTTATTTTGTAAAAATAATTGGAAGCGTGGTTTGTATGTTATTTTTACTAGTCTGATCAATCTTTCACTTGTTTCTGGACAAGTGGACAAATGCTAATATCGCGTTGTCTGTATATAATAGCATACAGTTTAAGGAATACAACATTGGCTTTGGATAATGTTCATGCAATTGAGGTGTTAGAGGGCAGTTTGTTTTTATATAATTTCTGCATCTCCTTTATGCAGTTTTAAAACTACAATGCCAGCCAACAGTCTGACCATTGCTTTGAATGACAGCATGGCATCAAACAGAACAAATGCAACACTGGACGCTTGTGGCCTATCAGAGGTGCCAGCCCATCCTTTTTTCATTTTTTCCTACTCAACAGTCTGCCTCATTAGTTTGGCACTGAACGCCATCACCATGCGAGTGTATTACTGCACCCCTCTACGATTTCAGTCCAGTGTCACCATCTACCTAAAGAACCTGGCTGCAGCTGACTTCTTCCTCTGCCTTGTTCTGCCACTGCGAATTGCCAACTATGCTAGCAAATCAACAGTGATGCGACACATTTACTGCAATTTTGGTGCTACGGGCTTCTATCTCAACATGTATGCCAGCATTCTCTTCATGGATTACATCGCTGCAAACAGGTACGTGAACAGAAAGTCTCGTGCAAAAGACTAAGTGGTTTCAGATGCCATATAGATAGTAGTTCATGTAATTTAATCCACATGTAGGACAATACCGTCCTATTCACTGAAATTTTACTTTTTTGATAATAATGCTTATACAGTACTATGAAAAAAAACCCCGACACAGTCAAAGTAACCACTATCTTTCTTTCTTTAGATATCTAAAGATTGCTCGTCCATTAGAGACTCATGCACTGCAGACAGCCCGTGCTGCACGCTGTATCGCCTTTATAACATGGACTTCCTTATCTGCAATGGCTTTAATTTACACTGTCGTGTTTCTGAGCACATCCTGGGGGGCAGGTCCAAATCCACATGATATAGGCTGTGATTCCTTACACAGCCATCAGGTCAGCGTGGTCTACAAGATCATCCACTGTGTTTCTGCACTCCTCTTCATCTTTGTGCTGGTGTCCCTGATCCTGTTCTATTGGGGCATGGTGCAGAGGCTTCGACATGGCCACGCCTCCACGCAGACCCAAAGGTTCCACCGTAAACTGAGCAAGTCCAAGCACAACATGCTAGTGCTTGTGGTGGTGTTCTGTGTCTGCTTTGTGCCCTACCATCTAGTGAGGCTCCCTTATGCCTTCCTAAAGCCCCTGTTACAGGGATGTGGTACTACAGCCAAGTCGTTTTACATCATGAAGGAGGTCACAGTTCTGCTTTCAGTGCTCAATGCTTGCATGGATCCACTGATATATTTTGTTTTTTGCAAGGGATTCCGGGAACAAATAAGCATCAGAAAAGTTCAAGTGTCCACTAGTCTAAGGTTTCTCAAAGTTCCAAGAGATATGAGAAAACAAAGCAACACAGAGACAGGGGATTCACATGTTACAGTGAGATGTGAAAGTGCCATTCAACTGCATAATATCCAGAACGTAGAACTGCAACCTATCACTTCATAAATTAAGCACGTTCGCCTCACACCTCCAGGGTCGGGGGTTCGATTCTCACCGTGGCCCTGTGTGTGCGGAGTTTGCATGTTCTCCCCGTGCTGTGGGAGTTTCCTCCGAGTACTCCGGTTTCCTCCCCCAGTCCAAAGACATGCATGGTAGGCTGATTGGCGTGTCCAAAGTGTCCGTAGTGTATGAATGGGTGTGTGAATGCGTGTGTGAGTGTGCCCTGCGATGGATTGCCACCCTGTCCAGGGTGTACCCCGCCTTGTGCCCGATGCTCCCTGGGATAGACTCCAGGTTTCCCCGTGATCCTGAAGAGGATAAGCGGTAGAAGATGGATGGATGGATGGTATTCAGCAGTGAATACAGTGATAGTTTACATGTTTGCAGGAGTTTCCTCTGGGTAGTCCAGGTACTCCCTCTGCGTTGTAGGCTGATTGACATCTCTAAATTGTATGTAATGCATGAGTGTGTGCGCAACTCTGCCCTATGACAGTTTGGCACCCTGTCCAAGATGTCCCCCCAACTTGTGCCCCGAGTCCTCTGGGATAGGCTCCAGTCTCCCCACAACCCTGTGTAATAAGTGGTACAGAAAATGGATGGATGGATAACAGACTGATGTACTGTCTCACGGACAGTGGTATTGTATATAAACCATAACCATGATGTTTATATATTGTCATATTAAAAATGTAACTGTATAATATATTTACACAATTACTGTTGCTGCCTTTCCTGTTTAGAACTCTTTAGAAAATTTACTCATGTAATACAATGTAAAAACAAAACAAAACTGAACTGCTTACTGACAGTAACTTTACTGCAAAAGAAAGAAATACTTCTATTAATGTAACATTTAGAGTCATAGAGGAAACAAGCCAATAAATGTGGTGTTTTCCCCAGGAGGCTCTGACACAACTTCCACAATTTCAGTTACATCATACCTTAATTTCTTGAGCAGTGTGGGCTTCTGCCAAACAGACCAAGATTTTACCCTCACTAATATCAAGAAAAGAGAGATACAAAATGATTCGCTGTTGTACTGCGGCACAAGGACAGTATGCGGAGTTTGTGTGCCTAAATTTTGTGTGACAGGTACTTCGTGGTTTTCCAACAGAGAACTGGAAAGTTTGGGTTTCCGAGACGTCATTGCACCACACAGTTTGACTAACGCCCTCTTTCGTGTTGTAGAACGTAATAGGTGTTAGATTCAAAGAAATGAGGCCGCACCATCACAGGCAGAAATGATAAAGGAAGTGATTGTTAGTAGAGACAACATGCTGCCAGAGGCGAAGAGCAGCTGAACATGTGGTGAGTCTCTTTTCACATGTTGTATTTGCGTGTCTGTCTTTTCCTGCTTGAGGACTTTCAATTTCTTGCAAGTATTATTTTTTTTAAAACAAAACATCTCAAGTGTCTGTGGCTACATCCAGGTTTAGATAAAGTGAGATTTGTGAAATGAGTGTCTCAAACGAACAGAATCCTACTTGAACTTCATAATTTTATCATAAAGGCACTTATATGTGTTTTAACTGCATCCTGAAAGCTCCTTTTTTCTAATGTTAAACAAATATCTGTCAAACAGTGGTCAAATGTAATTGTAAATGTTCAGTGATTGTATAAACTGCTTTATGTGATTTTCACCTCAAGGTGGAAGTAAAAGTGGAACTGGGGACACCACATGACACTGTATTAGCAAATTGTTTTCGTACAGTATTTTTTGTTCATAACGTGCATATTAGGAACCAAACTGTGATCTTTAAAATTCACAGAGAGTATTTTTCTTTGTGGTCACTTCTGTCTATGTGGCTGATTTACTCTGGTTGGCTATTACTCTGTGTCTATTGCCCTTTTTTTTTAGACAGATCTTGAATGTAAGCATATATGAATGCCAAATATTAGCAATCAAATGTTCGAGGATACATAAATTACACAATATACTGTATCTCTCTGTTCATAATACTGTTACTTCTTGTCAACTACACTGACTTACAACAAGTACACAAATTTTACTTTCATTATGAGATTTCTTTGCATAAAGACATATATAGGATTTAAAGGCTTTGTAAACCTTCTTTACTTCCTACTTCCCCTTTTCCGCATTTACATAATCTTCCTGGAGTTAATACCACAAAGGGTGTATACATTTAAAAAAAAAAAAAAAAAAAAAAAATGCTATTTAAAAAGTTGTTGTTTTGAGTCTACATTTCAGTATATTGTATTTGAAATTAAACAATTGGCTAAAGTAATCAACCAGACATAGCCAAAACATTATGTGCATAAAAATCAACTGTTTAGTATGTTGTTACAAACATACTTCTGTAAGTCACTCTGGATAAGGGAACCTGACAAAAGCCATAAATGTAAATGTAAATGTAAATGAAAAAGCTAACTGTTAAAGTTAATCAGGTCAGAAACATTAAATCGACAATGTAAGCATTATACCAAAAATAATCATAAACAAAATGGTTTACAACAAAATGCAAACCACAGACTAGCATAAAATTTACAGAAAGGCAAGGATCCATTTTCATATAAAATTCTGGAGCAATGTCTTATGGCCAGATAATATTATAACAGAGTGATGAAGTGAGGAGGAAATAAGAAAACTGTAAAGAAAATCACTCTCTGGAACTGTCCTAAAGATATAAACACCATTCTTCCAAAAGATATTCCCTCAGTTGGAGTTTTGATGATAGTAGTGGAGAGTACTGTCTTTCATTTGGGTTCAGGTGGGTTGACTGTGTAGTGTAGGATTCAGCGTAAGCCCTCGTGCCCTGTAAATGGCCACATTGTGGTCCTGAAAGAGGCCGCTCTCATCAGGATAGAAAAGTTTCATCATAGCATTAAGCTGATCATTAAGAATAACTTTGTACTTATTTCCAGTGTCTATTCCCTCTAAGGGAACAAGTAAACTCAAACCATACCAGCAAAATGCATACAGCATAACAAAGCCATGTTTTTTCCTTTAATTTGCACCGATCTGTAGATGAATCTTTTCATACAATACTGAAAAATACAGTAACATTTGCAAAGATATTAAATGTGTGCAATTTTTTGTCTCTGCAGGCTTCCCTTCTGAACTATCAACAGACAAGTTAGCATGTCTTGTCTGCAAGACAGATTTTCACCACTTCCTTCCTTAAGTCTGGGACACCTTTGCTCCGATTCAGTCATCTGAGTACTGTTAGGGTCCCACAATTCAACACCTTATCGAGGTCCCTTGTAATGACATCAGCTCATCCAACACACTGGATAAATTGTGATACATTCTAAGTTATTTCTACAGCACCTCTTTCCAAAAATGAAGTCTACAGCAGGTCCCATTATGAAGGATGAGAATTGTGTGGTAAACGACAAGATGGTGCCATTTGGTACACTCTACATCATTATCTTCCTGATAGGCATGGCTGGCAGCCTGGTGGCACTCTGGGCATTTATACACAGTAGAAACTCCAAAAAGTGCATGAATGTCTACCTGATCAACCTTCTGACCTCTGACTTCTTGCTGACATTGGCATTGCCGGTCAAGATCGCTATAGACTTTGGTGTGGAATCCCAGAGACTAAGAATTTTCCACTGTCAAGTCAGTTCACCACTCATCTACATCAACATGTATGCCTCTATCATATTTCTTGCTTTTGTCAGTGTACAACGTTACTTCCAGATCACCCAGAGCTCCAAGCTGTTCCGTCTGCAGGAGGTGGGCTTTGCCCTCATGATGTCAGCTGTAGTCTGGCTTCTGGTGCTTTTCATCAATGTCCCCAACATGGCCATCCCAATCAAGGACAAGATTTCTAATAGCACTTTAATAACATGTAAAGATATTAAGCAGGATGTTGGCAAGCACTGGCACACACTCTCGATTTTTCTTGGCATGGCAATTTTCATGAACGCCTCTGTGGCTGTGCTTATGTCCAACGGCCTGGTGCTGAAACAGTTTTGGGGCAAACGTGGAGGAGACCCTGAGGAGGAGGCCAGTGCTCACCATGCCACTCTTAATATCGCAATGGTGACAGTGGCTTATGTTGTGTGCTTTGTGCCATATCATGCTGTTCGAATGCCTTATACATTTACACAGAATGAGATAATCACTGACTGTGGCATTAGGAAGCATCTATTCTTAGCCAAAGAGTCCACTTTGCTTCTTGCCATCCTAAACCTGTGCTTTGACCCAGTGCTTTACTTTTTTATTTGCCCCTCATTCAGACATCAGATCACACAGGTTTTCACTAAAAGGAGAAACCTAGACAGAAACATTGAATCTGACCCAGATCAAAAGCTACAACTACAGCCAGTTACATAAGCAGACAGAATAGATGTCAGATAAAAAAAAAAGTCTGAAACAGGATGTCATTTACCAGCACTGCACTAGGCACGCAGTGTGTCAGGGTCTATAAAACCAATACGGAGATGCCAGATATATAAGCAACAAGAGAAATATTATGTTCTCTCACATAAGTCACAAAGTTTCTACCAGATAAATAACTATGTAAACTATTAACATAATATTAAAACTATAATAGGTACAATTTAAAGCTAAGCTGCATACAAAGTATCTAAGACCAAAAATGAATCAGGTTTTTTGTTTGTTTGTTTGTTTGTTTTCACAAAATAGGAAAAATCTTGAACTGCCTAGCTTTGCACAATGAAAACATCCTGTTTACTAAGTCTGTTTACTAGGTCTACATATTAACATTTCTCTTAATATATTGTGCATTTTAATTTACACAAATGGAATTAGTTGCTCATATGTAGAATTAAATAATCCTGAGATTTCAAATGGAGGAAATAGCAAACATTCATTTAATGTATTTAGACAATAGAGGATATTGAACAGTTTAATGTCAGGCAGAAAATTCTTTATAGTTTTCTAAATGCTGCCATTTGACTGCAGGAATTTGACCAAACATCAGGCAAACCATCATGGTGTTGTGCTTTTATGTAAGAAACATTATGTAGCTCCTGTTTAGCTGATTATTTGAATTTGGAATAATCTTTTTCAAACACTGAATGCTTTTACATCTGTTGGTGGAGTTTACCATATCAGTATTCACAGTTATATGGCTCCTCATGAGACCAAGTGTTAATAAGTAAATATTTACTGTTAAAAATGATTTTTAACCAATTACCAAGAAAGTAACCAGTTTTATAAAATATGAGCACTGAATAGATCACACAGGGAAAAGCCCTGATATGACTCATTGTTTTAGTGTGTCACACTGCTTTCTCTGACACCCATTATGTTTTCACTTTTACATTTAAAAACTGCTTCTGATTTATAAATCTTGTATATTTATCTTATTGTGATCTTTTCTTCTCTTCATGTTTATATAATCATCTGATATTTTCCAGTAAAAAGTACCACAGATGAGAGATGCTGGGAACCCAAAAACAGACAGAGACCTGTCTATGAATCATGCCTTGACTCATGCCTTAAACGGTTGACAAATGTTAACACCTACTGGTTATTTCTCATCACTCCATGTCTAGACATATTCAGTTGGCCAAAAAGGCCAGAATGTTATTTTAGCTATAACATGGGTTTTCCCATTTCATATGCTGGAGTATTTTTCATTTATAATTACAGATGTGGTAAGGAATGACTTTATTAATTTATTATTTTTATTTTTAACTTTATAATAATGTAAATGAATTAAAAACACCAAACATTAGTATTGCATTTGGAAATATTGAAACATTCTTGTAAGACCACAAAATATGTCTTAAACACAGACTGATGCATTTGAATAATTATGTAGTAGTCTTATGTGGGAGAGGAGTTTTGTTTATCTCTGATTGAAGATGTTATTTTAATTAATAAAAGTCTTGTGAGTTTGCTGACACTCTGATCTAGTAAGCAAGGTATTGATCAGCACAAACATAGTGTTTTTATTTTTTATCACTTTATAACTCTAACAACACAACATGGATACCCTTTAGATCTCAACAACTGCTGCTGTTTATTTTTCCCTTCTGTTTATTTTGCATGTAAATGTTACGAAACAGCTTTTGTAGTCTGATACGATCATGAAATAACACTTCCTGTTTTCAGTTAGGCTACTAAATGTCAGCTGAAAATGCAAAATACCTGCATGAAATGGTTGGTGTGATTTTATGTACTGAAAATATTTATTCATTTTATTCATGACCATTTCCTGACTATTCCCCAACCTCTCTATATGCAACTTACCTATAAATACAAGACCCGGCAAAATTTTTGCTATCAGAGAGACAGGAAATTAGCTGATAAAAACACAAGCCCATCCATCCTTTTGGGTTTATTTAAACATAAGCTAGTTTAAATAGTACACTGTGTACTTTCTTTATAATATAATCAAAAATAATATTGTGTGTACATTATTGCAGCTGCAGAGCAAATACTTTTGAAGACAATGCTTTCATATCCTGCAATCCTTAATCATGATAATAATAAGGTGGATAATATAACAAAAATATATCATATCATGATTCTCAAAAGCACTTCTAACCCTAGATACATGTGTAAAGTGACAGCAATACAGCAGTGCTGAAAAAATAATTGATTAATGTATTGATTTATATAATGGCTACAGAAATATGTTTCTTTTATATAAATATAAAAATACATTTTAATTTCCTTTTTTTATATTTAACTGAAAAAAATGTTAACATTTAACAATTTGAAAGATAAAGTACAAAACTTCAACCTCAAATTGTCTCCTTTCAGTCAGCATGTTAAAAAAAACACCTTTTTTTATTATGACAATATAACTTACACAATAAGTTATCATATATAATATAATTATAATATAACATACAAGTTATAATATAAAATATAATTATAACTTATGCAATAAGTTATAATATATGATATAACTATAATAACACAATATAAATGAAAAAAAATAATTTAAATAAAAATTATATCTCAGAAAAATATTTTGTGATCTAATATATCACAACACTGATATTCTAGGATGTAAAAGCATATAATAATATATATATATATATATATATTATATATATTATATATATATGTTATATATATATTATATATATATGTTTATATATATATATATATATATATATATATACACACACACACACACACACACACATATATATATATATATATATATATATATATATATATATATATATATATATATATATATATACATATATATACATGCAAACACAGGGCATGCAAAATACTGCATAGGTTTGTTTTGTTATTAAACTAGTATATCTGGGAAAGAGGGTGGGATGTGATGGGAATAAACAGTTTTCAATCGGGATATTCATACAGTGTGGATTATTGTGTATTATCCTCTGATATTTCTTGAATCACACTGTCAAGCGATATTATTCAATGTAGATTTAAAATCTTTAGATATCCTAACTTTATTATTCATTGGGAAATGGGCTATCAAAAGCTGCAAAATAACACCATCTTATGACAAAACACATTTGCCTTTTGCTCTCGTTCTCTGTCAACTTCAAGAAAGTGATAATGCATAAAAAAAATTATTTAACAAATCTTAGCAGAAAATTAAACGTGTTCTGCACAAACAATACAAAAATACATTTCTTTGTGTCAATACAAGTTAAATGAATTAAGTCACCCTCTTCAGTCGTGCAAGCGAAGACAAAATGCTGTTTGACTGTTAAAATTGCACTGGCCATATACATGATCATAGTGTATTATCTTCAATATTAATACACTAAGGTTTAAACAGCTACTACACAGTAGGTCTACGTCGGGTGTGTATTTTGTCTTGGTTTAAATGCACAGCCTATAATTCGCTCTGTAAAACCATGAACGTGACATTTATGTTTCCCATCGGCTTACAAATGCGAAATGACTTGTCTTCATCCAATAACCAATTAAAGTTAAGGTCAGAGCAGACGAGCGCAGCTCACCGTGCGCCTCTGGCAGAAACTCAACCCGGTAACCTGGAGACACGGAGAAACCGATCACCGTACAGTAACAGTAACTCAACCCCAAGCCGACATTTTACACACCGCGCTGTGTGTGTGTCCAAACAGTTATCCAGAGGAAACATGTAGCCAGATATTTATTATTTTAATATATGGAAGTTGTTGTTTGTATTGCTTACTTTAATGCGCAGGACTCCAGGCTGCCGTGTGTGTGTGTATGTGTGTGTGCGCGCGCGCGTGTAGTGTGCGTGCAGTGTGCGTGCAGTGTGTGTAGTGTGTTTAGTGTGCGTGCAGTGTGTGTAGTGTGCGTGCAGTGTGTGCGTGTAGTGTAGTGTGTTTTTCCGCGCATGATACCTAGTATGCAGAAGAAAGTGTTGTTCTCTCTGGCCGGTGTGCTGAGTTTCGCCTGTGTGCTGATGGTAGTTGCTGCTATGGGAGGCAGGAACTGGGTACAGGCGACTGTGCTGTGTAAAACAGGCACTCAGCTGGTTAATGCGACTGGATCTGAGCTGGACAAATTCATCGGGAACTTAAACTACGGCCTCTTTCATGGACAAGGACTGAAACAGTGTGGACTGGGGGGAAGACCTTTCTCCTTCTCTTGTAAGTAAACTAAGCAGCTGTGTCATTCTGACGGCATTAAAAACTCGCAGGTCTGCGTGGTAACCAAAAACCTAGACTACAGTACACCTGTGATAACGAAATGAAAAGTAGCATAGGCCATATGGACATTTTTGTTCTTTCTCTCCCTCTTAGACCTGGGTACTTTTGACTGTTGGGTCTGGTTTAACACGTGGGTTTAAGTGGCTTGAGCTACAGCCCGCAACAGTGTTTAATATAATAGCGGTGTGTGTGTCGAGTTCATACCAAAGCCATAAAGCTGTGCCTTCCATCCACTCACTATCACCCAGCGTTGTGCAGGCAGCAGTGAGGAACACACCAAAAAAAAAAGCATCCTCATAACCTGTCAACTATAATCTAAATATGAGCACTGAAATCATGCAAACAGGAGGGTTAAATGTGATCTTCTGTATTAAATACACAAATAACAGCAGCCTGACGGGTTTAGAAGTCAGTAAACTGTTTTTATACACGAGCTGGTCGCCTCTGCGTCCAGCATTGTCAGGCCTGTGTCCAGCATTGTCAGGTCTGCATGGCAAAAGCAAATAAAAAAAAATCCTTTACACTGCTTTGAAATTCTCCAGCTATTAAGGACCAACACAACACAATTAGAAATGAATTCATTCATCCTCACCTCTTAATCCTTGTTCTGGAGCCTACCCCAGGAAAACTGGGTGTGAAGTGGGAATACACCCCGGATGCCATGCTAGTCCTCTCAGTGCAACACATACATTTACAAACTCATTCATTCCTAGGGTAATTTAGAGCATATCCACCTAATCCTCTGTGAGGAAAACCGAGAACAAAATACGAACCCACACAGACATGGGGAGAACATGTAAAACTCCCCACAGACAGAAACCCAAAGCTCATGATCAAATGGGGACCCTGAAACTATGAGCGCAATTGGAAATGTAATATTTAAAGTAACATTGTAGGCTTTTATTTTAAAAAACAAAAAACCAGTTTCTGTCAATAATTCAGAAAAATTTTTTATCACACTGAGTGGCAACCCAACTTTTGGGGGATGCCCCATAGTATTGTGGATAGAGACACACAGCCTCCATTTAAAATGTATGAATTGTGACCATGAATTCATTTAATTTTTGTAGCGATTGGTTTCTCACCAGAGGTCACAATGTCTTAGTGGTTAGCATGTTTTCCTCGCACCTCTATGTGTTTGCATGTTCTCCCCATGCTTCGGGGGTTTCCTCCGGGTACTCTGGTGTAGTCCCCCAGTCCAAAGACATGCGTTGTAGGCTGACTGGCATTTCCATATTGTCCATAATGTGTGAAAGTGTGTGCAATTGTGCCCTATGATGGGTTGGCACCTTATTCAGGGTGTCCCATGGCTTGTGCCCCGAGTTCCCTGGGATAGGCTCCAGGCTCCCCCTGTGACCCCGTGTAGGATAAGCTGTACGTAAAAGATGGTTTCTCACCAATTCTGCTCTCAAACGTGCCACTGTTATTAGACTTATTAGGCTTAATGAATTGTTTTCACTAATGAGATTAGGAACAAGCCCAAATTTAAGAGGTTTCGCATGCCCAGTTTCAGTGAACAACATTGCATTGACTTATTTAACTCTAGTGATCTGGGCATGTGTCAGTATTAATCTATTTTTGGAATGTTTAGCCCAGGTAGAAATTTAATCTGTAAAAACCTTTAGGAATGATCCTTTAGGGCTTCTTCTTTGTCTGAACCCTTAAAAGTGCCTCTAAGAATCTTGCTTCAAATGTACTTGAAAAATTGTATGGTTCTTTCAGTGAGATCCCCAGTGGTTCCCTAATGGAACCTTACTTTTTTTTTTAGAGCATAATAAAATACAGTATTTCTCACATTTACTCAAATACTTGTATCCAAACAAAGAGTATTTTTGAGTCTCATTGTTCACCCAGAATAAGTAGCATAGGTCTACAATATATCTTTCATAAGCTTCTATTAAATACCATGAAATAACTGTTCACATGAAATATACAATACATAAAGCAGAATACTACTTAATGAATTACTTAACTTCCATTAACTCGCCTGAAAATATTGCCTTTCTTTTCTGGCTCCACTACATGAAATGTGCTTAGGGAAAGAGAATTTACATTAGGCTATATATTACATTATATTTTGATTTGTGAATATATTGATATTATGCTCTTCTTACTCTGTATAGTTTTTCCTGACCTGGTGGATGTGATCCCAGCTAGTCTGCATGTAAGCATCATCATCTTCTGTGCAGTGCTCATCCTCTTCTCATCTGTGTGCTCTGCTTTCTTCATGTACAATGCCTTTGGAAATCCATATGAGACGCTGCACGGACCTTTAGGCCTTTACCTGTGGAACCTGATCAGCTGTGAGCCTGCACACAGACACACACACACAAATAATTTTTATCATCTGAAAGCCTTGATTTGTCTGTTATTGTACTGTGTCCCTCCCACCAACCCATGCCTGCACAAAGACACAAACACACACACACACAAATACTTGACGAAAAGGCTTTTGAAATTCATTAATGTGAATCTGAGCCACTATAATTTATTTTTCCATACCCCAAAACATGTTTTGTGTACCTTTTAGAGAGGCTTGGGATTGGCTTGCATAATAAATAAATAAAAGCATGGAAATTTGCACTCTGTCCAACTGGCCAACCCATCTCTAGTGTCAGATGTCTCTGTGAATCATATGCTGACGGACAGTAGCATTACAATGACCTGTTTGATCCATCACCTGTTCCCATTAAGAAGTAAGAATTAAGAGTTTGGACAGCAAATTAGGACAGAAAAAATGACATAATATTACATCTAATATACTGTATATAATCAAAAGCACAATTAAAGTATGTGCAATCAAGGTTTGTAAAATCCAGTTGTAAATTTCCATTAACCACAAAGCTTGTCCCCTTGTGCAGGTCTGTGCAGCTGTCTCATCCTAATCCTCTATGCATCTGAGGTCAAACTGCATCACCTATCTGAGAAGATCACTAACTACAAAGAGGGCACTTTTGTCTACAAGACACACAGTGAGGCGTTCGACCGCACTTTCTGGCTCATATTCATAGTCTTCCTTGTGCATGGCCTTAACATCCTTCTGATCCGCCTAGCGGGCATCCAGTTTCCCTTCCAGGAGGCCAAAGAGTCAGATGCCAGCACGGGTGCAGCTGATCTCATGTACTGACCAGACCAACTCTATTGTCCATTAACCACCCCCTGGATGTGATATCCTACAACGGCTATTAGCCTCGCGTCTTGCACCATCTGTTGTTCTGATTTGTTTACAGCTGAATAGATGCCACATCCGAGCCTCTTTAGTTGCATTTTTCACTTTCCGAAGAGGAACAGACTTGGAAAGGGTCCTGGCTGTGTGTATGTGTGTGTGAGAGATGAGCCTTATCTCATTGTGGCGAGGCTAGTGGAGGGACTCAGTCTTTCAACTGGACTCCTGATTACGCATTCTGTTAACTGCCATCTCAGTATTTTAAATACCTGTTGAAATGCAGAAATGGGTCAGCTCAGCTTTGTTTCACCAGCACCAAAACTGTTTATTTTTCCATAGTACATGCATCTTTTAGATTCTAAGTAACATTACACTACACAATGGTTAATTTATTTGTAAAAGCTTTTTATTTGTATATTATGAGTGTATATACTCCTTCTTAGATGTGCCAACAATCCTGAATAGCATTCAATTATAAGAAAGAATGTTCACTGTAACCCCGTGCATTGGTTATCATGAAGGGAGTTATGAATGTTAATGGTCAAATTATACTTTAAAAATTGAATTAATCTAATTTGATATCATTACAAATAGGATAGAATGCCCAAACTGTATGGTATAATAGCAATGATTAAAGCCCAGACAAAACATCATAAACAGTGACTGTGCTCACTGTACATTTGTAACCACATACAGGGTACATATTAATGAGTGTTTGTTATCTTCACATGTGCAGATATGTGACATGCCAGTTGCACCACTTATTAACTGGGGGTTTGAAGAGGGATGTTTGTTAAAATTGAAAACAAACGAATTGTTACTGAGATAATGCATATTATGTACATTTACTTAAACATTTTATAGCCTCTACTTGGTACCAGTTTATATAAATGTAACCTTCCAGTTTCAGCTGGTGTTTTCTTTCTCTTGATTACATTATTCACACTTTAAATAAAATGTCATTCTGTATGTAATGATTTTTCAGAGTTTAAGCACCATCTAAACCTGTGATATGTGTAAAGCTAAATTATTTAGTTATCTCAAAGTGGCCCTTTCAAATCTTTACAAAAAAAAAAACTCTTTAAAAATAAATAGATACAATGCAACCATTTACAACCAATGGCTCTCCAGTTGCTCCCCCACAGCTTTGGGTTTATTGATAATAAAGAAAGTGAAAATCATTTAGGAGTGCTTTAGCGTCCTCTTATGGTTCTTTTTGTTCTTTAATGTGTCAAATTACTGTACTATATCTATCTCTACTGAAAATCAAACACCCAATTGGTTTGAAACTCAATAATGTTTTATTACATGCACCACTAATAATGGTGAGCTGTCCAAATACAAATGTTTGATCATTCCTAAACAAATTAACAGACAAGACTGTAACATTAACAATCTCTCCACTCTAACTGGCATAGAGTTACAGCATTATCTCAAAAGCTGAGCGTTAAATCTCGCCAGATTTGAAGTGTGTCTTATGTATGTAAATGCAATTTACATTTTAAGATTGAAAAAGATCATTCACAAACATATGACAAAGTAGTGTGTATTTAAATAGTGTGTACACTATTCACATCAGTTCACATCAGTAAAAGATTAGATAATGGAAAATCTGCACTGTTGTGAAGGTCTTAACACTTTAAATGACTCCACCCACTATCAGAAGAAAGGAGCACGATACTAACTGAAGTGGGCAATTCCACTTTCCTCAGTTTGTCTGATACAGAATAAAAGGAGGTTGAGTTTGTCTGATACAGATTCAAAGGGGGTTGAGTTTGTCTGATACAGAATAAAAGGAGGTTGATTTTGTCAGATACAGATTAAAAGGGGGTTGATTTTGTCTGATACATATTAAAAGGGGGTTGAGTTTGTCTGATACAGAATAAAAGGGGGTTGAGTTTGTCTGATACAGATTAAAAGGGGGTTGAGTTTGTCTGATACAGAATAAAAGGGGGTTGAGTTTGTCTGATACAGATTAAAAGGGGTTGTGGTTTTTATAAATTAGAACTTCAGGTTAGGTATGTTTGCAAAAAGTCATCAAAAAAAACTACGACGTCAGCCTCTCACTAAACATGGAGGGAAGAACAAGGTAGGCCTTTTTTTTTTTAATTATTTTTTATCTCTGTAATACTGCATGTTAAGGAGATAAAGATTACTTCTATATTACCCACTATAAAAACACTGTAGATTTACCATTAACATAAAAGATTCAGGCACATAGCTAGTGATCATAATCATAATGGCTAAATATACAAAATTAAGATTTGTGTCACTTAAATCCTATCATGCCATATCATTATAATTACAAATTATAATTTCTTTTTCAAGCTGAAAAGACATATGTTTATATATAAATAGGCCCTACAGAAAATATATTCAGCTTCCATATTTTTGTTTTTTTCATTCCTAACACATCACCACAAATGAACTCAACTTGTTTTGAACATCTGAATTAAAACAGCTTTGCAGAACTGTAGTTTGAAAACGTCTTTGGAAAATAGCGAGTGTACAACTTTCTTTATTTGTCGCCTACAAAGTAACAACAACAACCGCAACAATAAGTAATACTGATGCTGTATAGAATCAAAAATGATGTTAATTAAATTCATATCCTGAATGTCTCATATTTGGAAAACACTGATCCAATCTGAAGGACAAATGTCTATACACAGACTGCAGTATGTTATTTTATAACTTCTTACACATTTTCACCACAGAACTTAAGTGTATTTTTTGTAGCTTATTTTGAATTAAATCTGATTAAAAAAAATTTATGTCGTCGTCGTGCTCATGAGGTGGCACAAACGTGCTTACATAGGCCTATGTCTTTAGTCACATGTTAGTTTTATTTTAGCGAAAAGATCATTTTAACTATGAATGCAGAATGACCTCGGGGATCCGTGGAACAGACGATGCGACCACAAGATGGCGCCTTTGAGCTGCTCTACTGCTTCACTACTCTTCAAACTTAACGCAATATAGACTTTTAATATGAACCAACAGTGATTCTAACCGCAGCAAATGCATTTATGTAGCTAATTCAAAAGGTATTTCGCAGGAACATGTCATTTCCGGTCATGCCAACAACGAGTCTTTAAAAGTAACGAAAGGCTAACGCTTAACTAACTGTGGTGAAGCCTGTTCCTGTAAACACAAAGGAAAGGAAATCCTTTAAGTAGCCTATTACAAAAAGTATTTCTTTGTCTCTCCAAAATGAAATACTATCAAACTAATGAGGTCTATGGTGTATAGAGAGGCCTTTATCAGACAGTGGTAACGGAATTTATACTTGCTCACCTTGTCCCGAAATTAATTCCAGTCTGTGTGGAATCAATTCCAAAGCTTTGCAATCGACTCTCGAGTCCCCAAGACTGGAACCATAAGAACCGGGGACTCGACTCTTTTAGGAATCGACTCTTTATGTCATTTTTTTTTTTTTTTTTAAATGCCAGTCACATTAGAAACAATGAAAACTCCCAGACCTTTCAGATCGGTGAAACCGGAAGATCACAGTTCACGGTGTGCTTTATTGGCATGACTGTTTTATCTCTCTCTCTCTCTCTCTCTCTCTCTCTCTCTCTCTCTCTCTCTATATATATATACAAACATACATGCACACATACATATACACGTGAATTATTATAACAGACAGTGGTAGAATTCGATTAGATTGGATTAGATTAGAGGTGATTTGTGTTTCTTATATGATGAAGAGTGAATATAAACATAGCTGCCACCCACATTTCCTTCATGTTCCCCTAAAACACAGCTCAGTTTGTGCTCAGTGCTCAGAGAGGAGAGGTTTGGGATGATGGCTGTGAATTCCTGTCTGATGCAGTTATATTTTGGACTCATTTCACTGAGTTCAGAGTAAGAAGCTGACCTATTACTAGTTCTTCTGCCAATCCCGAAAATTCGGTTCTGCAGAAGTGTCTGTACTAATGTAATTTTAAGGGTAATTCTGGGGGACGGGCTATGGGGATTGGCGTGTGATTCATTCTGATGGTGGTGTGATTCATTCTGATGCTCTGCAACATCTTCATACTTCGGTTTTGAGATTTCTGCACTTGCCATTTACTTTCTGCTCTTGTGAAATGTCTCACTTAGATACCATAAAGATTTCAGTGGAAACCATTTATTCAGTTGAATCTCATCTGGATACTGTAGACTTGTACATAAGCTGCAATGGTGGGCCCTTGAGCAAGGCCCATATCCCTATCTGCTCCAGGGACACTGAAACATGGCTGACCTTGCGCTCTGAATTTCACTGTGCTATAATGTACTGTATATGTGACAAATAAAGACTTCTTCTTCTTTTTAATTTCTTCTTCTTCTTCTTCTTCTTCTTCTTCTTCTTCTTTCTTCTTCTTCTTCTTCTTCTTCTAAGAACTGCTGCTACATTCATAAAGACTATGCCGCTCGTACTGAACATCCTTTCGACACACCTGTTTGTACTATTTGACTTTACAGTATACAGCTGTAGATGAGTAATGATTTATAATCCCACTATTCCCTACCACTAAGTAGGCCTAATCATCGCCAAAAATATAAATTATGTATATTACAGTTGTAGTGTAGTGTACCTTAGTAAACAGTCATGGTTGCATAACAGGTATACCGATGCAGTATTCCTCTAGGAGAAAAAAGCTCAGGCTTCCTCCAGCAACAATGGCCTCACTGAAACATTCATAGAGCTTCCTGCGCTCGCAACCGTATAGCAGGTGAGCCTGAATGCGTGTGCGGTATGTCTGTCATCTACAGATGGAGAACGGGCTGGAGCAGGCCAGTGACAAGAACACAGACCTGGATGACATTCTGAGTCAGATAGCAGAACTGGACAAATGGAGGGAAATATTTGACGCTCGGGGGTGAGATGCCTGTTGTGGCATTTTTATAAATACACTGAGCTGCCAGTTTGTTAGGTACACATACCGTATACAAATATTCTTTGACCAATTTATTAAGTAAACCTGCCATACTGTATACAGTTACTGTCTGTAGGTCATCACTGCGAATTTATCAACTGTCCTCTGTTCCTTCCTTCAATGGATCCAACCTTAATTGGACCATTAGCTCTATTTCTGGGTGGTTCTCAGCACTGGAGTGACATTGACATTCAAAAGCCCTGCAGTGCTTCTGTGCGTGATATGCCTGTAACAGTGCCACACATGTCAGTGTCACTCGTATGGTCACAATGGGCTTCCATGAAAATAACCTGTCAGGGGTGGTTCTGCCGTGGTGTCTATTCATTAACAGATGAGATGGAATACAGTAGGACTGAGAAATTGTGTATTGCACTGTATGGACTACAGTTAGTAATTGTATAATTGTGTACCGCTATGGTAGGTATACCTGATAAAAGGGGCAATGAACATATGTGTAATCTAGGTGTACCCAATAAAGTGTCACATATTTAGGTTTCATGTTTTAACTTGCAGGTTGGAACTACAAGACTGTTTTGAAAAAGTAAGTCTATCATTTTTATTTGTCTTCACTAGATGGCAACCAATCAAGTGTGAAGCACATTTGTATTTGAGTTTTGCTTATGTGGGAGAACATGATAACCCAAGACCTGGGCTCTCAGGTAACTGTATATCATTTGTGTCTGACCAGAGGGATGCTGTGTGTTAATGTGTGTGCGCAAGTGCATCTGTGTAAGTGAGTTCTGCTCTCCTTAACCTGATATCCCCTGAAAAACCTGGGGCCACTGCAAGAGGTCTAGATGTGACTGCTCTGGCTTGTCAGCTGCTTTTTCCTCTGTTTTCCTCATACTCATCAGACCAATTCATGGAACTATGTGTGAAAGTGAATTTTGGCACAATTGCCAGATGCATGTAGGCCCTGAAATGGAAGATTATAAGCAGCTGTTCCAGAGCATCAGCACACTGCAGCCCTCCAAGCTTGGATACATTGAACTGCTTCAAGAGGAAGTGAAGAGAAACCAGGATGTGAGTGATCTGCTGCCGATACAGGAAATGTTGGCTCATGTCATGGAACTCATGCTTTGTGTGTGTCTGGATTTGCTTTTGGATTTTATGCCATTATGCGACATCTCTGTGGAAGTTATAAACTATCTGAGATGATATGAGAGAGGGAGCTCATGAGAGAGAACAAAACAGAATTCTCTGTGATGTTGGACATCATATTCCAATTTTAATCCATTGGTTCTTTTTACACAGTTGCAGTTAACAATCTTCTTGGAGCAGTGTTCTTTGTGGACATGTTTTCCATTTCTTAACTCTATTTCTTTTTTCCTCTCTGACTCCTTATAGAGACCTCTTGAGAGGCTTAAACCTGAGGAAGAAATCGAGGATGTTTCTCGGTGTCCTTCAGCCCATTCGTTTCACAGCAATGCCAACCCGCTGATGGTGCCCTACTCCATCCCTCGTGCACTAGCTGTCTCTCCCAGTCTGGGTGGACAACCAGTTTTACCTGAACTTGCCATGGTGAGTTATAAAAAAATTAGTGTGTTACATAATTCTAGTGGACCTCCCTGTGTCCATGTCTTACAGCAAGACACTTTGAATGATTCATTAACGTACTTCCATAGAGGGAGAGTGTGTCAGTGAGGATTTTGTAGTACACTTAGTTACAATGAGGCCTGTCTGATTTTTTTTCTCATACAGAGTCTGAGGAAGATTTTGTTTGGAAACACATTACACATCTTTAATTATGAGTGGAAGAAATCCTTCTTTAAGTTCCGGGAGCCATATTCAAACCTATCCTATGCTTTGGAGGCAGAAAGAGTGAGTACTTTTATACAATCTCTCTATCAAATGGACAATTAATAAAGTATTGTGTTCTGGTATTCATGTGCAATGGGCAACTTCTAACCAGTCGCAACTCAGTACTTACACAAGCACAAGCATTTTCAAATTAGACACACATCTGTCCTTTATTACTAATGTTTTAAGATCCAGACTTAATGCAATCCAAGACCACAGACAGGTGTATGCAGAAGTTATAATTTTGTCTATAAATAGGAATTTTACACACACACACACACACACACACACACACACACACACACACATATATATATATATATATATATATATATATATATATATATATATATATATATATATATATATGCTTATTATGTAAATGAGCAAAAAATGGTAAATTTAACTCCAGAATTACTGACACTCCATAAAAACCAGCAAAAGATAATACATCACTCAATGCAATGGTTGATATTTTGAACATAAAGGAATGTTATGTAGTATTTTTTCAACCATAACCATTTTTTTATGAATGGAATTTTTGTCCATGACACTGATTTCAAAATGATCTGTTTAGTTATTACAATTAATATTTGGTGAAACCTTCCCTGAAACAAGCTCTTTCCTTAACGTCTAACAAGACTGTAGACACTTGGACATTTACATTAACTTTTCAATCTCCTTTATAGTCCGAGATTTGTGTCTGTGTACGTCCTCTTGTATTCAGACCACAGGCTTTAAATTGGGTTCAAATGTGAATCGTGAAAAAGTCATTGTAAACATTGGTTGTGCATTGAAGCAAACACGTTGGTGCTGTTTTGGATGTATGGTTGAATCTATTGTCTGGTAGAAAGACTGTCTGTGATGCAAGTCATTACTCATTCAGGGCTTTCAGACTGTCTTGACTCCTTATTCAATATATGTACATGTAAACATAGACAGAAGGTTATATATCTCACTGAAATGGAATGTTGGACTACTTCCATGTTCCTGTAATCAATCGCATTACTTAGCTGATGGTATACATATTGTACATAAGTGAAGAAAGGCTGTATTCCAATATTCCAGAAGTAGATGAACTCTTCTCCTCTGGGATTAACCAGTCTAACTCTGTTCATGCCTGTTCATGTCACTGATCATCTTGTTAGATGTGACTGAAAACATTACTGAATAACTTATCTAAAGATCAGTGGCATATTTCAGTTCAGGTGTCTAGAGGTGGTTGCTGTTTCTTATTTGTATGAAAAATGGCCAGCCATGAGGTACTGTACATGAAACAATATTTCCTTTTATGATTTTGTAGGACCGGCAGTTTTCAAATGCATTATAACATTAAATTGGTCAGGGATCAGTGGCAGCTGGAAATGTTATTCATGAATTTTCTGAACCAGATGTGGTGCCATTAACAAAAAAAAAAAAAAAGGAGAGATTTTGTGACTTTGACCAGATTGTGCTGTAAATGGGATTTCTATATTCAAACATTCTCTTTTCATCTTAGACTAAAATAAGTATCTCAAGAAAACTTTAGATATAAAAGAGGAATATATAGTGTTGTGAAAAAGTATTTCTGATTTCTTCTGTTTTTGTGTATATTTCATACTAAATAGTTTTAGATCTTCAAACGAAATACAACATAAAACAAAGGCAACCTGAGTAGACACACAATATGGTTATCCAACACCTATCACCAATGTGAAAAACTTAATTGCCCCCTTAAACTTAAAATCTGGTTGTGCCACCTTTAGCAACAATAACTGCAACCAAATGCTTCCGATAACTGGAGATTAGTATTTCACAGCACTGTGGTGGAATTTTGGCCCACTCTTCTTTGCAGAACTGCTTTATTTCAGCCACACTAGAGGGTCTTCAAGCATGAACTGCCTTTTTACGGTTCTACCACAGCATTTCAGTTGGTTCAAGTCAGGACTTGAGCCATTCAGAGGTGGACTTACTCCTCTACTTTGGATCACTGTCTTGCTGCATAATCCAGTTGTGCTTGAGTTTCAATTATGGACTGAAGACCGGACATTCTCCTTTAGGATTTTCTGGCAGAGCAGAATTCATGTTTCCTTCAATTATTGCACCCCTTCTGTCTTCCAAACAGTTCCACTTTTGACACATCCACAGAACATTCTCCCAAAAGGTTTGAGGATCATCAAGGTGTGTTTTTGCAAAATTCAGACGAGCCTCAATGTTCTTCTGGGTTAGCAGTGGTTTTCACCTTGCCACTATTACATGGAATCTATTTTTGCCCAGTGTCTTTCTGATAGTGGAGTCATGTACAGTGACCTTTATTGATGCAAGAGAGGCCTGAAGTTCCTTTGATGGTGTCCTTGGCTCTTTTGTGACTTCCTGGATGAGTAGTTGCTGTGCTCTTGAAGGAATTCTGTAAGGTTGGCCACTTCTCGGAAGGTTCACTACTGTACAGAGTTTTTCCATTTGGAGATAATTGTGGTTCTTTGGAGTCCCAGAGCCTTTGAAATAACTGCGTAACCCTCCCAGACTGATGTATTTCAATCACATTCTTTGTCATCACTTCTGGAACTTTGGCATAGTGTGTTACTGGCTAAGACCTTTTAACCAACTTCATGCTGTTGAAAAATTTCTATTTAAGTGTTGATTTGATTGAGCAGGGTTTGCAGTAATCAGGCCTGGTTGCGTCTATTCCAGCTGAACCCCATTATGAATGCAGTTTCATAGATTTGGGGAATTAGTAACTACGGAGGCAAATACATTTTCACACAGGCCTAGTTGGTATTGGATAACGTTTTTGCTTCAATAAATAACCATCATTTAAAAACTGTATTTTGTGTTTACTCAGGTTGCCTTTGTTTTATCTTAGATTTTGTTTTAATTTCTGAAACAATTTAGTATGAGATATACACAAAAACAGAAGAAATACTTTTACATAGCACTGTACTTTGTCAGAATCAGGTTATTACTATACTACAGGGTGTCCCAAAAGTTTCTATACATAGGGACTATGTATGCCAACACCACATTGCGCCATTGTCAGTGGATTTTGTGGACGTCCACTTCTCGGTCGGTCCGCAACACTTCCAGTCTTTTTGAATTTGTTAATAAGTGTGGCAGTAGAGTCAGTTATGATGTGGTTGCCATGTTCAATTCAATTCAGTTTTATTTGGATAGAGCTTGTAACAATGAACATTTTTGATGAACAGTGAACAAGCCAGAGACGATGGTGGCAAGGAAAAACTCCCTGAGATGATATGAGGAAGAAACCTTGAGAGGAACTAACTCAAAATGGAACCCATACACATCTGGGTGACAACGGATAGTGCAAATATAAATAAATTCTATAACTGTGTACTAGATGGCCAAATAGTGCAACTGTGTAACCAGGAAATTCATTACAGTTTTCACATGGAGTGTGTTTTGTTGAATTTATCCACTGATGTCCACTGATGTTTCCTGTTAAAAGTCCATCACAGCCTTGTGACAGCTTTCCGATCCAGCCATGAGAACGATTTCAATACGTTCTTCTTTTGTTAAAGGCATTCTTAAAAAATATATAATATAAACTAAGTATGAAAAATTTTGGATGACATTTTGCTAAAAAGTGTTAATGTCCCCTATGTATGGAGACTTTTGGGACACCCTGTAGTGCACACAGTGAATATAAGCTACTGTATGTAGTAGCAAATAATAGGCCTACTAACATTGTATGCAATAGTCAGGGGTTCTGAAACTGGCCAGCATGATTCAGTGTTTCCTAGGCTAGGTCTTAAAGAAAAAATCCACCCTGAATGACTTGGATATTAATCTTTAGAATTGATGTGATCTTCAATGGCATCCAAGACTTATTTTGTAAGGAAATTCTGAGTTCCTTTTTAGTTTGAACTTCTTTCTGCAACATGTTGGTGTACTGTCATTTTGGTTAACACTTTCCTACACAACTCACAATGCTGTTGACTACTTGCTGATAGTGGAAATTAGCCCTTACTTCATCTCTACCTAAAGAGAGCAATGCAGCAGTGCTTTAGTGCTTTAGTCTGTCTAGCTCACTCACCTCCTCAGTTGTACACGCTGTTAAAAAAAAAGATCAGGCTTCAACGATTTTAATTTCAAGATAATACTACTGTCAACTCCATCGTGTCTGTCATCTAATAGATATTAGCTGTGCTGAGTCTCTGCCATAACGTAGTGTAGCTTTATTGTATAGCTGCATTGCATTCTGAAAGTCCAGTTTTTGCTGTCTCCACTACTTCTTCTATTGGATTTCTAATTAAACACTGTTATCCCTTTATGTTTAATATTGTTGCGCTAACAATTTCCCCCTGTAACGTCATAACAAAAATGCAGCACCAAGTAACTGATCAGCACCAGAATTACTAAACACATCACAATTATTTCAATCTAAAAATATTTTATTGTGTTACTATTTAGCTTGGATATTTCCTTTAACAATTAGCTAAAAGCTGTGCAGGGCAAGAGGTCCTCAAAACCATAGCTATTTATAGTTTGCTGAACCCTTCATTTTGCAGGGTGGAGCCCGTTCCATTCAGATAGCAGTCCAGGCGCACATTATCAAATACCTGCTTTTCTCACAGCCATTAAGCACAGAGTGCTGTGGAATAGAGAGGTGAGGAAAGAGTCATGTTTTGTCCTCAGCTGTGTCATCTAAATTATACAGTGAAAGAAATTATTAGTCATAACGGTTGTTCTTGTTTGTTGTGTGTTTCAGTCTGTTGGAGGTTGGGGAGAAAGAGCAGGAGAGGGCTTTGGCTGCTGCTTTGGCTGATATTTTATGGACAGCTGGTGAGGAGCGTACTGCCACCGTCTCCTTGGTTACGCCAGATCGCTGCTTCACCCCCCACCTGGACTACAAACTGGACAATTTCACAGAGCGGGTACTGTTTACCATGCAGTGTCCAGTATCACTTTCAAACCACATATGGCCTCTGAGTCACACACTATACCCAAAGTATACTGTGAAAGTTTAAGTAGTTTGTTTGGGTCAATCTTTCTTTTATAGTTGCAGATATTCACCTTTAAAAAGAAAGAAGAAGTGACAAAATTTATATATGAACATATTCAGTGTGTGAGTATTTAAGGACACATTTTGTATACATTTTTGCAAAGTGAATTAATGGATATTTTATTTGTTAGCTGTCAGTATTAATTAAATATAGTGCATATCTATTCTTATCCTGTAAGTTCAATGAGGAGGGAAGCCATGGAGTCATTCTCTTTCTGTATAGCTTGATCTTCTCAAGGTCGATTATTAGGTAAGTTAGTAATTTTTATCAATCATTGAAGTGATGCCTGATAACCCCCCCCCCCACCCTCTCCTCCCCCCCCCCCCCCCGCCCCACACACACACACCCCAGATTTACCCTGAAAAAACACATTATATAATGGGAGTGACCTGACAAAAAGCAGCATGCAATTTTTTTTTTACATTTTAGAGTTTAGGGATAATTGTTCCCTGAAAATTAGATCACACATAAAAACAGGTCTGAAATGCTAAAGATACCTTTTGCTCAGTTCTACTCTCCTTTAGTGTAATATGTAAGGAATAAAACATGATGGGCTTGCTGTTATAAGATAATAATCAACAACAGGTTAGTATGATGTGGCCAAATATGAAGCAAAGTAACTGTTACCACCTGAAGTTGATTATTTTCCAAGAACAGAATGTCATGCACTGCAATAATAACACCTTAGCAAGTGAAAATATCTCCTTTGAAACTTTGAATTTAGTCAAATAATCATATTTGCCTTTGAAGGTTTACTTGAGAATTTCCCCTCTAACTATCCAAGGTTGCAAGAAGACCTGGATTTCAGCATGACTCATCTCTTACAATTTGGCTTGGGCAACTTTGTTTGTCGCCAGGTAAGCAAATCGTATCTCCGTAAGAAAAAATGTTGTATGCAGTATTTGATATATTTAAGTGATATTCATGTTTTCTTGACTTTTTTCAGGAAAAAGACATGGTTTTAGCTTAAACAGAATATTTTGTTTGTGTGATTGAACACCTGCTAATGATTGCCGGTGACTGAAACCTAACTATTTATTAGGCTCTTTTGAACCTGTTGTTGACCGGCCGTGCCAGTCCTAACGTCTTTAACGGGAAGTCATCATGTGATGAGCATGGCAACACACTTGACCAACCTCTCCATGGAATTCTGAGTCGGAGCAATGTGGGATACCTACACTGGAGCCGAGAACAAGCGGAACATGCCAGTCTGCCTGCTGTAAGCCCTATGGGAAGCTTATTATACTGTACATAAAGGTCAATCATCGAAAGCCTGCAAACCCAGTAATTCTGTGCCTAATGACTTCTGCCTCAGGTGGGAAGCATGTTGAAGACACCCAAACTGCCTGTTTGGGTTTGCAATATCAATGGCACCTACAGCGTTTTATTTAGTCCAAACCGATCTCTGCTGTCTGACTGGAAGATGGAGCATCTGTTCCACCTCTACTTCTACAATGGCCAACCAACCCAAGTCAATACTGCAATGCTCACCGTAGGTAATGTTATTCACCCTGCACAACACTGTCTGACTTAATTCCTTAACTTTAACTTAAGGGAACCAAACTAGCGAAACGGATGTTGCACATGGTTCAATGGTTCATGGTTCATTCATACACTACAGACAATTTAGACATGCCAGTAAGCCTACAACACATGGCTTTAGACTGTCGGGGGAAACTGGAGTACCCCGAGAAAAACCCCTGAAGCACAGGGAGAACACAGGGCAGAGACGGGAATCGAACACCCAGCCCTGAAGGCAGAAAATTAAAAAAAATTTTTTATGAATCCTTTGTTTCAGACACACATTCTCATCACTGGGAGGCTAAAAGCAGAGACGGTCAAGGAGACCCTGAGAAGAGGTTCCCCTCTGTGGAGATGACCATCAGGACTAAATGGGAAGGAGCAGCAATTGACTGGAATGGGACAGTACCTTTCTTCTGAGAAGGTTTAGATAGCTATTTACCTCAATTTAGGAGTCTTTTTTTTTTAATCAATACAATATGCATTTATGTGCTATGACAGGCACATTAAAGCACATTAAATACACTTTTATTTTAATGTCCCATAATCATGTTTAAATAGTATATGAACTCCAAGTTCCCCTGGATTTTCTATATATGTAGACAGTTTAGAAGCATTGCATTTCTGATAATATTTTAATTTGTATGTGATTATTTATTTTAGAATTTGATAAAGTTTTGTTAACATTTGCAAACATACCCTTCATCTCTCCCCTTCAGGGAGAAAACTGATGATCGTGATCATATGGAATCATTTGAAGCCTATCAAGCAAACATTTTTCTTCATTTGTAACTATCAGGAAAAGTGCAGAAAATGTTGAGATATGAGGGCTTAATTATAAAGGTTGATGTTAGAAAATAACCCCCCCAGGAACCAACACATTAATTATAATCTTATTGCAAGAAGTCTGTTTACCTTTTCACAATTTCAAACGTTTGAATGTAAAACTGCACTTAGATGTAATATAAAAATTAAAATAAGCCCCTGCCACAATACTGAGATAATTTGTTTGTATTTAACAATGACAAATAGTTCATGTTAAATCAGCAGGAGAAAAGCTTTGGCCAAGCAAATTGGTAATAGGTTACAGATTATTCATTCATTTTCAGTAACTGGGCACCATGCAAACATACATTCACACTATGGGCAATTTGGCATAGCCAATCGGAATTTTTTTTGTTCAGTGGGAGGAAACCAGAGGACACCCACTCAAACACAGTGAGAACATGCAGAGAAAGTCCACACAGACAGTAACCTGAGCTCAGGATTGAACCAGGGACCCTGGAGCTATGAGGTAGTAACTCTACCCAATGCACCACTGTGTTGCCTGGCTTAGGACATTAGATTCTGTTAATTAAATATCAAAATTTGAATTATAATTACTTTAAAACCAGGCATGTTCAGATGCCCCCTTTTAGCCCACAATGCAGAGCTAGCTTTATTGCCTGTAATATGTATAGACCAAACATAATTTAGAAATTCAGCCTCACTCTGTCACAGGTTCATTATGTTTGACAGAAGGTTTACAGAGGAGTAAAATGGTTATACATAAATGGTCAGTAAATCTGCATAACTATATTTTATTGTAATTGTCAGTATTCAAAGGCTAAATTGACATCACAGGATATGCACATTTATTACAGCCTTATAGATCATTATAGAAAAGACTAGTGTTACAAAAAAACCCACAAGATATAGTAAACATATTTATAAATACAATATTAGCAATATGACTTATTGAGACATTTTTAATACTTAATGTCTGCTTGGAATATTTCTGTAACCGAATATAAGGGAATCCACTTAACTCTGCAGAGCAAGTGTGAAAGTTGTATGATCAGTCTACATTTTGGTGCCAAGTCTTTCTTGTTTACCTGAACAAGTAAACAAACATACTGTATATTAGAGTTGAATGCATTTTCGATTTCTTCCCAGAGCAAGTACCTGGGTTTCAGTTTTAGAGATGGGCTTCTAAGACGTACTGTTTTAGACTCACACAAAGATCTTACAACAGGGTGTACGCTCATAAATAGCATCTTCGCCATTATATCCTTTGATTGCCAACACAGGTTCCATAAATCATCAATGACAAAGTTGTTTGTCTTATTAATGTTGCATAACAAACTATATAAAATGAATACCCCATTCACAACTAATCTTCAGGATGTGACAGTCACAAGTGCACCAGCTTGCTGCATTGTATCGCAATATGTCAATGCTTACTACAGCTGATTTTTACAGGGACGCGTATAGTTATATAACATGTTGTGAAGACCATAAATACTGTGAACATGGATCTTTATAACAGATTAGATAATATGATTAAAAGCTAAATCTAGTATAATGACACCTGCAATACATCATTTGTCCACATGAAAAAAAAAGTCATGATAATTGGATATCTCTTCAGAATCTTAAGTTTAAGACATCAAGCCAATCCCTTATATGTTAGGTGCTTTAAAATACAACCTGAAGCTCTTTAAAAGCTTCAATCACCACTTAGTAAAATACCAAAATAGTAAAGTCATCATTCTTATTTGTGTTCCTGAGTCTCTCGTTCATGAGTGACCACCCAGAATCTCTTCTAGGTTTATGTCTTTCATCCAGTCATCATTGCCTGAACCTGACTTAAGCAGAGAATCGATGAAGTCCGAGTCGGTATTGATCCCTGGTACTGTATTATCCCCATCCTGCAGAAAATCAAATGTGAGGCGGCCTGCACGGTTGTTCTGATAGGCACCAGGGCTTTGTGCTGTGCCTCCGTATGTGCTCATGCACCCCTGCTGTGTGGGAGAGGACTGATTTAGTCTGCTGATCCCAGGAAGTGGAGGTATGTGTGGCTGGCTGGGTCTAGGAGCTGATCCTCTAATGACAGGGTTTAAAGGGATCAGTCCAGAATGGGGCACTGCCTGATTTGGTGGACCGATATGCCTTGGTGGGAAGTGAGCTTCAGTTTGTGCACCCTGGGGTGGTACTGTGACTGGAAGTCTCTTTACATCTAGTTGCTTTGTAACATTTTCCCAGCTCATGCCTGTCTCCCTGCTTCCAGTGGTGGTCATGCATCCCAGTCCTTGGCCAAGGATTGGATCTTGGCTTGCGCCGGTTCTTACATGCTGTGTGGTAGGGGCAATTCCCTGGAACTGTGGCTTGTTTTGATGCATCCCAATTTGCATCTGGCTGTTAGGCTGTTGGTGCAGTTGGCCTGCACAGTTTTGGACTTCTGAATGATCAGATCTGCTGGGAAACATTCTGTCTCCAGAGTTGGGCGTCATTTTGACTCCTTGGCCATTGGAAATATGGCATGAGATGGACTGGTTCTCCCTCTGGTCTGAGCTATTACTGGTTATTGAGGATGATGTCAGACCTGGCCACAGAACAGCACACGAGGGAGTTTGGAATGAAAATGGTCATGTTGAGTCAAGTTAGAATGCGTACAAACATTGACATAGAAATGAACAGAAACAGAAGTTTAATAATGATAATAAGATTTATCCGAGGCGTTATAAAGATTAGGTCGTAAAGTAATCAACACACTGATGTTCATGTAGTGACTGTGATGGGAGAGAAGTAATTTTCCTTTGTTTAAATTACGAGAAAATACTGTTGTGGAAATAATGTGGCTTTTAGACTTGAGTTCCCAGGAACCATATCTTGCTTCACTAATGATGCATTTTTAAATAATAGAAGGTTACACTTAAAATAATCTTCTATTGCATATACAAAATTGGGTTTTACCACGATTATCAATGAATTAAAAAATGTCTCCTAGTTTCAACATCTTGTGATGCATTATAAGTAATTAGACCAACAGATATAATAGATTAGCAAAAGGAGCAAATGGTTTTGTATTTGGAAAAGTAAGAAAAAAATTAAGAAAGAGAAAATGGGTACCTGGGTAAAGGTTTGGATGCTGTGGTTGTTTGTAGTCAGGTGGAGGTCTTGTTAGATGCCTGTTAAACTGATCCTGTGGGTTGAAATAAATGAAAGCAAACAAGAAAATGAACAGAACACAATAACCAACAATAAATCCCTGGGTTTAAAATCTAAATGTCCAAACAGTCATTCAAAACTATTCTGTATTTCTGAGTTTTACTACTATGGGCAACACTTTGAATGTTCTTAAGAATGAAAACATGCAGTATCTGTTGTTGATAGTCTGTTGTTCAGAGTTTATTAGGCATGCTAAAACACAGTGTGTACTACAAACTAAAAGAGAAGAAGGCAGGTTGTACTGTAACGCCTTAAATCAGTTAAAATTGGAGTAAACATGATGTAAATTGTATCACACCTACTGTGTAGAGGATGACAGCAGAAAAAGATTGTGATTCAGAGTGGATCAGTTTTAATCTGTTACTCACTGTGTCACTGGTGTGCTGCTGAGGTTGGCTTAGCTGTCTCTGTGCTTTGCCGTTGTTTATCTGCTGAGTGCTAGGTGCAGACGGACGCTGCTGCTGGGTCACCAGACAACCGTTTGCTGAGAAACGTGGCCCTGGTGCCAATCCCTATGAACAGATGACGAAGACATAGATGTTATTTAGTCATCGAATAACTGTTTACTACAAAATGAATGCTGAATTAGTGGTGAACTTACAATAAATGTTAGTCAAATATACAGTAATACTGTAATGCAAGTTCTACATTACACTTAACACAACATTTATATTGTAAGCTTTATCACTTCAGTGGACATTTGCTTTCATGAGATCAAGTTTATTGGGCCTTGTGATTGTATGGTTAGTCCACTAGATGGCATGCTTTATCAATTATTTTGATGTTTTAAAGTGCATGCTTCGTGATACATGGAGTACATGGTGTTATCCAATCCCCACAGCTTTTTATGTTTTTTCCCCCCTCTAATGCCTATTAAAAGAAAAAAAGGACAAATACATGTCATTGCTGACAAATAGTCATTTGGTTTACTTGTAAGAACATGTAAGTATTTTGTTGAAATGGTGACATTTCAATATATCACTACACATGACTGATGTCTTAAAGATCCTTTTTTTAATCTGCAGAAATATACACAGACAAGGTGTATGGATGACCAAAACGTTCTCCTGGGATGGTTTTTATTTCTTCAGTGCATTCTAATTTTATATATATATATATATATATATATATATATATATATATATATATATATATATATATATACACACACACACACACACACACACACACACACACACAGGCGGGTGAAAAATGTAAAGAAAAAACAACATAGTAAAGTGTTGGACCAACAGGAGCCAGCAGAACAGCTTTACTGTGTCTTGGCATATATTCTACAAGTCTGTGTAACTCCACTGGATGGATGAACACCATTCTTCCAATAGATATTCCCTCAATTTGTGTTTTGATGATGGTGGTGGAGAGTGTTGTCTAACAATCCGCTCCAAAATCCAAAAAGTGTTCATTTGGGTTGGGATCTGATGACTGTGAAGTGTATGTGATTTACATCATTCTCATCAAACCATTCAGTGAGCCCTCATGTCCTCTGTGTGGGGGTTGAGTCATCATGAAAACGACTACTTCCATCAGGATTTCATAGCCACCAGTTTTTCCTTTAATTTGTCAGTAAATAAGCCAGTTCCCTGGGAAATTTTTTTTGGCAAAATACCATCTTGTGAAAGATGGCCATGCCAATATAATGAAAATCTGGCCTGTTGATAGAACACTTTAATGCCTAAAGGCAGAATGACAAATAAGTAAATGTGGTGCTATTTTTTTTTTTTATTAAAGTAAAACAGTGCATGATTTGGAGCAGATTAATAAATGTACTTAAAATAATTCCTGTGATGATCTCACGGCCCTTAAAAAGAATGTAAATTCATAAATATAACAGACTAATGTTTGCTTAGATTGCATAAGGAATGGACAAAAAAAAAATTATTTGCTAAAAGTGCAGAGAAACCATTTAATATGTGCATATGTCGCAGAAAATGGTCCCCTTTTGCTATCTGAAAGTCTACGATCTCCCAATTTTCTCACCCGTTACTGATATTTCCCCTGAACCTGCTTTGAATACCAATATGCCTCACCAAATGCAGCTGGATCCCCTATCACCTCTTTCCTCAAACAGATCAGCTACACGGCCATGAACACATCAGTTCCTCGTGAAAAAACAACACCATCAGGCCAGCAATCTGTTACAAACTCTGCCTCTGAAGTTTCATTGCAAAAGCAAGGTGGCTCAAATCAGTTATAAAGGCAAGAAAATAAATAGTCTGTTTCAGGTCTTGGGCAGGTGTCATTGAGCTTGTTTGGGTGACCATAACACGGCACACAACTCAATTATACTTGTTAAATTAAAAAGAACATATTTATGAGGCAATAAATAATTGGAGACATAAGGTGCTCTAGGTAGGTTCCTGTGACTACATGATGTTTATGGAAAAAAAAGAAACCTTCAGGATTGTTTTAGGTTTCTTTTAGTTTTTCTTAGATCTTTGTCAATAAACCCTTCTTTAGTGTCAGGAAATTTCAGGTGTATTATCTGTCAGATAATAGTTTTACATAATTTTAAAAAAGTATAATCCAAGAACAATCTAATCACCTCTTAATCAAAATCAGAACATTAAATTGTCTGTGATGTTAGACCCTAAAACAACAAGCAGCAAGACTACAAATTACAACCACACACACAACTGGTAATATTTTTCAGCCAGTAACGGCCTTACTGCAAGCGTTTTTTCCAGAACAAACCCTGCTCAAGTATGTTATCCCATTCACTCAAACACACACAGTGTACACACTGTCAGCCACTGTGTTGACATGAAACATTTCTCAGGGCAAAACAGATTCAACAACAGCGTAGCGAAAGGCCATTGCTTTGAGATGTCTAAAAGACATCTCCAAAAACCCACAATGGAGGTCCTTTAACAAAAGCACTGAAAAGAACCTCGTGTGTTATGGGAGGAATTCCCTGCTTCAACAAGCCATGGAAAAGGGGATTTGAGGAAAAGTACACATGCACGAGGTCCTATTCAGGGGCAGGCCTATCTGCAGTGGCACAGGCCGTGCCTCAGAGGAGCTGAGGAGGAACTTGCTAAGGTCCCATGCTGAGATGGATCAGCTCTGGGAAGTCCACTAATTAATTAGAGGGCAAGTGAAGATCATTGTTTCCCTGCTGTGAGTTCTGATGAACTTCTCCAGTGTGATGACTGCAAAAAATTATTTCACTGAAAAACGCACATGATATTTTGCAGGTCATCATTTTTAATAGGACTACACGAAGTATCAATTTTTTGACATCTAATACACATCATATTTTAAACAACATCCTCGCTTTCCATTAATGATGTAAGCTTAGTCACTTTTGCCAGAACTAGTCATTTTCCCAGTTTTTGGTACAAGAAAGTAAGATTCCCTTAAAAGTTCATTCCCTGCTTTGTATTACCTCCAATTAGAGGCATGGCGAGAAATCATGACCAGTCTGGACACCAGCCAAACTGCCTTCATGTTACATTCAAATTGCCTTTCAGTGGGGTGTGTGTTATGGGTGGGAGGGACTGAGAGTTTCATTAGCGTGGACGGCTCTCTAATCCACTCTTTGTCATCCTGATGTGTCATAAAGCTGTTTTCCATCTCTGCTTCACTCTACGCTCTTCAGTACATCGTTAAATGAATACCACATGTGGTTGCGGACTCCATAAAGGAGGGCTGTGATTTAGGCTCTCATTCTACCCCGCATTACAAGCAGCTGACAGGGCTCTAGGCCCGAGCCTCGCTGCTCTCTTACAACACTTCCTGCAGTCTGAAGGCAGGAACGCCGTCCCCAGGGAGCAGCTCGGCATCTGGACTTGGCCCTGGATCGCTTTCCCAGGAAACAAGCACTCGACTTGCAGTGCAGCTCCAACAACCTGGCACCCCCTCCTCTTTTTTTTTCAGTGAGATGGGAATCCAGCAAAAATGAAGAGGGAAAAATATAACATGATAAAGCATAGAACTGTGATGACTGTGCTGAAGGAAGAATATAACATTCAGTGATGGGCTGATATTTGCTTCATAAAACCTAATTTTTTAATTTAAACCAAATGTCAACATTTTGTGTTTTATGACTCTGGAAACTGAACTCCCATAAATGCCTCAAAGATGTTACAGATCCAGGCCTAAATTCAGATCAAAATTGCTGAGGGAGGCTTTATTTTTGTGAGTGAATTAAAAATGGAGAGAATGCTTGATCAGCACTGTTTTACCGACATTCTTTGCCTTTTCTCCTTTTAGAGGCAAGTTCCCATTTTAATAATTACAATCACTTTCTGTTTTATTTTATTTTTTTAAAACTACTGACAAGTAGATGCCCATTCAACTTGTATATTAAATCTACTGTAAATTAATTTGCAAAGGCTGATATAGTGAATATTATGCCAAATAATGTTATAGCAAATAACTGACAAGCTAATATATTTCAGGCTATAATCCATTCAAATCTGCCACAGAGGCTCATCCAGGGCCAACTGTCTCACATCCAAACCAGCAAGCACATGGATTACTCACTTGTGACTGATTGTGACCAACAAGCACAACACTTCAATCATAAATATGAGATACTTGGCATTACAACATTTAATGAAATCAGGACTATACTGTATGTGTTACACAGCATATAAAAACTCTCTATGTGGAATTTCCCAAGCAGAGAATGAAGCACTTTGCCTCCCATCTGGACACAAAGATTTCCATTAGATTTCCATCATAGGCTTGAACACCCTTGAAAATATGGATCCCAGTTTTGACACATTCAAGCCTGCGACTGATCAGCAGACTGTGAGAACAAGAAAATGAAAAACAGAGCCCAAATCTTGATCTTTTCACAGGAATTTTGCAAGCTGCTCCTGGTGGGAGGAAGTTCAGCTCTGCTCATGAGGGTTCCAGAGGGACTGTGGCACCATTTCGGGACCTTTATTTCCATGGCATTACTAATTCAGTTGACTGTGGGAAGACTCTGAGCACTCCCATTTTTCTCCCCTCTTGTAGCAGAAGCTGTGCCTTTGTTTCCATTTCAGCAGTAAGTTTAACCCCATCAGTGCTGCCAGCAGGAGTATTTCCCTCAGTGAAAGGAATATCTTTTTTTCATAAAGAGTGGAACTGTTTAGGACTTTCTTAACTTCCAGGAAGAGTGTCAAAAATATCAACCTTAATTAACCATGCAATGCCTATGTGTATCTCATATATGCCTTATATGCTACATAATGAGCTCTCAGCATATGAATAACCCAGGAAATATATGTTTTGCTGTTTTTTTTTTTTATTAGATGTATTAAATGTTAGCTGTTACAGAGTTACTTCTCATGACTTTGTGGTCTCTCATGAAGAAATATTTCCACATCTGCTTGTGGAACGTAGCTTTAAAATTTCTTTTGAAACCCTATTTCTTTTGTTCATTAGTTTTAATACTTGGTCGTAAACCCACTGGTGCATTTATAGTAGCTGTATTTCATGTATTTATTTTAATATAATTTTCCTGTCACTGAATTGACATTTAAATTGCAAAACAAACATACACATAGTTGCTCAGTCATCAGCTGCAGCAATGAAATACTTCCAAACCCAAACTTGTTGGCTCATATATTCCATGGAATATACTTAAAAAATATTTCATGGTGAGGACTACTGAATTCCTTTTGAGCATTTATCTGGTCCAGACTATCTACAATATTTTTTTAATCACCTGATAAATGTTACTGAAATGAGACTTTACTGCAAATACAAGTTTAATAAGACAATAGTGACTAACAATAATGGTAATCCTCCTCTGGAGATAAATGGTGCTTCAAAGGCATGGTAAACTTTTGAGTAAGTGTCCAGAAACATGAAGTCATGCCCCAGTGTCAACAATGAGGCTTAGTGAGGCTTGGGATGATTGACGATAGTATTGCCAATTTTTTCCAACTACTGCCTTTGCTGTCTGACTTTAGAGCAGAGCAACAAAATATTTAACCGATGCAGTTTAGCTTCCCTAGTCTGTGCTTGCCAAATAGAAGCCAGACGAAAAACATAAATGCGGGGCTCACGTTTAAATAAAGGAAACAATGTGTTGTTTATCAGGGGTAATTCACTTTACAAGAATTCTTGTTAGCATGTTAGGTTTATTTACCGTCCCAACTTGAGTTTTGCAAACATTCCTGACCTCGGTAATGGGTAATTAATAAACAACAACAACAAAAAAAAAAACAGACTACATGCTAATGTTAGCGACTGGCAGCTACGGCAGCTATAACCAGCTTCTGGTATTCTTTCGCTCTAATGAAGGAATGTGTGTATGGCACATGTTATGTATGTCTGGCCACGCCCTCTTCTTTTCTTTCCTCAGCATTGCTGCAGCCTCATTTGCATAATTTGTATTGCATGGCTAAATACTAAACAAGCCCATAAAATCTCAACCTAGGATTAATTCTGATTGTCCACAATGATAGATTTGTTTAGTAGCTACATTGTTTATTGCTTTTAGAGTAAAAAGAAGCATAAACTTTTTCCTGAGACGCATCTCATATAAGACTAAAGTACCTCAACCGTAAGATTAAAATCTCTGATTGAAATTTAAATCTGAGTTTAAAGTAATGTAGCAACAGGATAAAAGTTAATGCACATTTTGTGTACATATGAATTGAAATATTATCAATTCATTCAGAATATCCTGATTCTTGTAAACTGAATTCATAGTTAAACTATGATTTAATCCAGGTTAATCTCTGCTCTCTTAGCATCCACTGCACTGAGAACCATTTTGGAGATTGTGTTCTGAGGACCCATCTTGTGTGGCTCATGTTATCGTTTCACACAGAGCGAGGCAGGAGATGCTGTTTGAACAAAACTGAAAAGGGGGATGTTCTAAATCTCCCCAATCATAACAAATCAGTGGTTCAACCACAGGCACCAGGCTAAGCAGATTACTGTCATTTTCCACAACTTGTCCCTCATAGCTAACAAACTCCAATTAGCAAATCCCGCTGTGCACATCTATGCCTTGGCGCTGAGCAACTGTGACAGGCGGAGAAATTAGAAGTCTTGCATGTTAATCCATCACAGGCTAGCGAGCCAGGACTCTCGTCAAATCGCTTTGAGGGGATATGCATATTCAAGATGCACTGCAACTACTCAGACACAAGACACTGCGATTTATTGCGACAGGAGAAACAAACTAACAGCACAGTGAAGCCACTCATAGTTAAACGAAGTAAAGAGAAGAATCTGGCAGAGTGCTGGGTGAGCTGAATGGTCAATGCAAAACCAGAATATAAAGAGAAAATAAATTCTGCTCCCTTCCATAAATGCTACACACAAACTGACTATAGCAGATGGACCAGCAGCACTTAGAATCATGAGAAAAACTACTGTGGATTTTAGGATTAATAAAATATTCCCATGACAATATGATGGCATTACTTCAAATAAAAGTAATACTCTTATACAATCCACAGTTAATGTTAGCATTTTAATCCTGTTTGCTTATGTCCCTCCCATGAGACATTACAAAAATAATCATTCCAGTCTGAGACAGCTTAAATACAAGTCTCAACAAGTCTGAGTCTCCTGATGATGTGTTAAAATAATATGCTTTTCAACTCCCAGTTTAGTGTAACAATCATTACACAAATAAAAATAGATTTTCTGTTTCTGCTGATTTGAATTTATTATTAGTGTTTGAAACATAAGCAAAATGCAGCATTTCGGCCGAATATCCTACTTAGGATTTCTGAAAACTCTGAAAACATTGCCAGTCATGCTTCAAATAAGTGTCCTACCTGTCTTTGTTGGTTCATTTTATAACTGATTCCAGGACCATGCTGGCTGAGAGGAGGCCTCAGGGGCTTCGGTTGTACACAGGATGATTGTATAGACAACTGGAATTGCGTGTTTTGACCTCCTGGAGACTGCTGCTGTGTAGTCTGTTTGCTCTGTGACCCAACCATGCGGGGGATTTGTTGGCCTGTGGTTGAAGTTGATGCTTTAGGGGTGAAATGTAGCATTGGTTTATTGTTGAGCGGTTTCATGTCGGTGGGATTTGATGGGTTGTAACCACTGGGCTTAAAGAGACAGTTAGGCATGCCTTTGCCCTGACCAGTGCCCTGAGAGTTAATTCTTGGTTGGCTTAGCAAACCAGTGCTGGACATTGTTTCCTGACAAAAGGAACTGGGGTGGCCACTCATGGTGGAGGACCAGTTCCTCACTCCTCCAGTGTGGCTTTGTTGTTGGTGGTGGATGAGAGAGTTGGGCTGCTGTTTGGGCTGCTGGTTTGCCGCCATTTGCTTTAGCTGCTCAGCATGTGACATCTCATGCCAGGCAGGTAGTCCCCTTGACGATGTTCCGGTGGTCTGTGGTACATGATTATGGGTCATTTGCCCAGGCCCAATGGGAGAAGTTGACAAAGTTGTGTTGGCCATTGAGAAGGAAGGTCCAGCAGATGCTGGCCTGAGCTGCGGAGAGCTTCCTGGTGCTTGGCCAAAATCAGATGAGTACTCTGTCTTGATTGGTTTATCTAAATGAGGGCAGGGATTGGTAGCACCAGCCGAGCTGGGTCGGCCGAGATCCAAACCAAAGTCATCATCTTGTTTCAACATTTTCTCCAGCTCCAGATCATTGAGAGGTGGTACTGACTTGGTGAGCTCATCAAACAGATCCTGGAGATCAGGGTCAATCTGTCCTCCATCCTTATCTTTAAAGTCAAACACCATCATCGCAGGATCTGCTGATGACTGGCTGCAGGTCTGAACATCAATCGGTTCTTTCTTCATATCTCTGAGAGTCATGTTGAAAATATCGTTGCCTACACCTTGACCCATCATGAAGGGGTCTTTCCGCCGGGGAACATGGCCCAGACCTATAGACCCAGCTAAACCTTGAGGCTGCCCTGCATCCACAGAGCAAGCACCAGCATGAAGAGAGCCTGTCTCCATACGAAGACGCTTGAAGTCTGGCACTGGGCCCACACAGAAGTGTCCATTCTGCTTAGCAGTGTACCCCGAAGGCTGCCCCTCAATCTTTCTTCTAAGAGATCCCTGGAGCTGTAAAGGCAAAGAATTAATTGTTAACTGGGAATTCTACTGAACATAGCTTTAAAGTAATGCGTCTGTTACAAAAATGTTTAAACATTTAGATTAAAGGAATGATTAGCAATTAAAATGAAATAGTGCAGCACATGAGAATTCTTCAGAAGCCTGTGGTCTCTTTCTCTACACTTAGGTCAAAATGAGCACATTTTCTACTGCTGGAAGTGCACATAATGTAACAAGACCTTTTCTATCTAATTAATGAACTCTTATCAAAGTCCTCTTTAAAGCTGAAAACCAATTAAAATGTTGATGAAATTTCTAAATATTAGAATGAAAAAAAGGTGTCTCAGGAACAAATTATCTTTATGTAAATTGACCCACTTTTGTAATCGACTGTGAGCCTTTCTGCCTTGTTCACATGGCCATTGTGGATAAAATCAAAAGCTGAGAATTGTTCATTTTCTCCTTTGTGATTACATTGAAAATTTCCCTTCAAGCCCAGGAAAATGGATAGCTGCTACAAAGTTAGATTAAAAAGAGAAACAATACACTGGTACATTGGCTGTGAGATGAAACAAGTGATAATCTATCTGTCTTATTTATTTATTTATTTTTATTTTTTTACAAGAACGCTGTGCTCACAGGTATAATTTACTGGCAAAAAATATGCTGGAACAAATAAGGTTTAACAACACAAAATCTGATCTGAAACCCCTGCATTAACTGAGCAGTTAAATTTAGCCATCAGATATAAAGAGCAGCTAGACAAAGAAAGCCTTTATCTGTTTGGCTCATTTGCATGAATTATATTTCCCCACTGTTGGCTCACTGTAAAGATAGCAGCATTCTCCTTTGTGCGCAAGGCTGTTCTCTTTGTCTCGCATGTCTTCATTTATGTAAATGAGAACAATGACTCATAAGTCCCTTTTAAGTCACTGTACGGAAGCATCTGCAATTGTAGTTGAGTACATATACACAGTAACTTCTAGTGCAATCATTTCTCTAGGAATACAAAACTCAAACAACCAGTGTTATGAAAATGCAAAATCATACAAATATGGACTGACATTATCAGCCTGGGAGAGATAATGTGTTAGGTATAACATTAATATTAGTGCAGAAATGAGGTAAGCCTAGAGCAGTTCTCACAGTAGTGGCAAATAAGAGCTTTTTTCCATCTGGTGGAAATATTACACATTGTCATGGTGGTAAAGTGATTCATGCCTTCAGGGCTGGGAGTGAACACTTCTCTCTCTTGCTCTCTCTCATTTGTGCTCTCGCGCTCTGTGTTTGCTTACCTATGCTGTTTCACTATGAATGAGATCAGTTCTTAACCACCCTCATACTGTCTGACTCATCATGTTAAGGACGACTAATTCTTTGTTTTCGATGATTTTTCATGGAGAGGTCCAAATTCAAGCAAGAAATACAGACTCATAAACGTACTAAATGTGCGTAAATGTGAATGCATGTACACTCACTGTCCACTTTTTTCTCCACCTGTACACCTGCTCATCATGTGGCAGCAACACAAAGCACAAAAATGAAGATACAGGTCAAGAGCTTCAGTTAATGTTCTCATCAAGCATCAAATGAACCACAAATGTGATCTCTGTGACTTTAACTGAGGAATGGTTCTTGGTGCCAGATGGGCCGATTTGAGTAATTCAGAAACTGCTGATCTCCTGGGAGTTTAAGACACACCAGTCTCTAGCGTTTGCATGAATGAGAGGGTGTACAGGTGTTCCTATGAAAATGGAAGGTGAGTCTATTTAGGGTTCATTTTGAATATAAAGAATATATCATGTGGGTTTATTCATTCATTCACTCCTACATGGAAGACCACACAGTGATGATGTCAACCTTGTAAGGTGATTATGACAGTAAAAGATGTTTCATAATGCAGCCACAGCATTCATACTCACTTAAATACTACATGCTATAGCAAACATAAATAGTGCAAATGGTCATTTTTTATTATATTTTGTTCTTGTAAGATAACGGAACATTCCTATCCTGAGAGTCCAAAATTGTGCTTCACGTTCATCTTCTGAGGCAAAACAAAGACACTAATGTTTAAAATTACATTTTGTGTTTGGTTCATGGATTAACGAGAAACACCCTAATGGCAAACTGTATTAAATGAAACACCAAACACAGTAATGCCATCTGTTCTTCTCATACATTTAAAGTATCAATGAAAACCAGGGTAGCCTATTCAGAGGGAGAAAGAACAGACACAGCAATTGCTATATCAATTGTACTTCACTGCTGTGCTAACCACATATGAAATAATTCCAGTGGGATCATTTTGGCGGAGAGGTCGCGGAGAAACAGTGGCCTCTATTCATGGGAAATCCTCCTGACGGATCTACAAGTGATCTGAAAATAGAGTTTCTGATTAAGGTTTAATGAGCTCAGAAGCACAGGATCTCCCTCAAAGTGACTCCTGATGAAGGGAGTTGTATATGACTCTCAGTACATATATCCTGCATTCCACTTTAATAAAAATGCCTATTTAGGATTTATTTATAAATGCATATCTAATATTAAACAAAACATGATATATAATTTCAGGTGGTATGGTACTCTGGTTTCGTCCCACCTTCCAAAAACCTGCCAGTGGACTGGCTACTCTAAATTGCTTCTAAGTGTGAATGTGTGTGTGATGCCCTGTGATGGACTGGCAACTCATCCAGGGTGTATTCCCACTTCGTGCCCAGTGGTAAAGGGACAGGCTCCAAATCCACCACAACCCTGAGAAGGATAAAGTGGTTACTGAGGATGGATGAATGACGGATGTATAATTTCAACTAAATAGAGTTTTTCGCTGAAGCTAAGTGCTTCAAAATGTAAATGCCTACGGACTTGTAACAAATTGAAGGAAAACTCAATATGTAGTGTCTTAGTAAGGTGTTGGGCCACCACAAGTCACCAGGACAGCTTCAATGCACTTTGACATAGATTGTGCATGTCTCTGGAACTGTACTATTTATATGCTCGTGACTCAAAAGCAAAATTAAGGCTTAAGATCAAGTATATTCTTGGTATTTGATATAACAGACAGAATGAATGCATCATCATCATGAGGTATGGTTAAACATGGTGATGTATTATTAAATTAAATCATCTCCTCTCATTCTCTTTGAAAACAGAAGTGGCTCAGCACAGTGACATGGTGATATTTAATTTAAATGAGATTTAATCTATAGCTTTTAGGTATCATATTAGTTTTGTTCTATCGGTTATATTAATTATATGGTATTCTAGGCATAATGATGTGTCCACTGTCAAGATTCACATTTATTCGCTAAATAAGTATAAAATAATTGATAAAATAATGAAAAATATATACAATTGCATGTATTTAGTTAGTATTTGGGTGAAGTAGCTTATTTATATTACAGTGGGGCAACATTAATCAACAAAAATAGATCCCTGTAGTTCCAGTCTACATTACATGAATAGTTAATGATTTGTTGAACCTAAGAGATGTAAAACTCTTCCCATTACTCTATTAGGAATCAAAGGTACCGTCTTCATCAGAAAATATGTAATGACCTATGTAGCTCTGCTTCAGATCATGAAAAGCTAAAAGACATGTGGCAAGTTCATTCATGTAAGTGCAGGCACATGCATGCTACGTGCAAAAGTGTTGGGGAAATCAGAATTGAAAAAGGAGGGTGTGGTGATTTATTATGGTCTTTTTTTAGCAGGTTCCAGTGCTTGTCTCATAGATTTAAAAAGCTTCCCTAAGCACAATAACTAAGCTTGAGGAAGTGCCAAGTAGACTGAGGTGCCAGCATCCCTCCTTGAAATAATGCTTTACTCTGTGAAAGCACAGCAAATTGGGGAGGACAGACTATTCACCAGAAATTAGTAGTTTAATCAAGTGTTTGCAGTGCAGTAAAAGGCAACAGAAATAGTTAATCTGTGTCTTAACTGCATTTCATGCAGTTCTGAAAATACTATGTAAGGAATAAAACACAACAGGGTATACTTGTTACTTACCCCGGTAAGTAATAAGTAAGTACAGTAAGTTCATTATTTTCTTATAACAGCACATCTGGAAATATTTAATTACACTTATACCACTCTTATGGCCAACAATTGTAATGTTTGATTTATTAATAAAGGTTGTGTTTAAATAACACTTAATAAAATTTAAATAAGACACTCTGTGTCTTTTAACCATTTATAATGATGTTAATGTTGTGGAACATCCTGTTAACACTTCTGTTTTAGCTGTTCCTTCACCAGCCTCTTTTCTTTCGCTCTCATTTGAAGTTCATTAGACAAAAATAATGCAGCTTGTTACAGAGAAATGGGAAAGCACAAAGTCCTCTGTCCTGAAGACATTCCCTTATAGTAAGTTTAATCCTATAAATGATTATACGTCTTTGTTAGATAACACGTTTTTTATTGGTTATTTTATTAGTCTTTGTTTATATGAAGCATCTGCCATATGAGTTACTTTAGAAACGATAACGTATTGGAATATGCGCATTAATATAAACCTATGATTTGCCTGGCAGCTGCCACTTCTCTTAGAGCTGCTGTTATAGCAGAATTAAACAGTGCTGTGGTATAAAGATTGTTAGGATTGTCATATTACACGTTGCCTTTTTGTTATACTGTCCTTCCTCTTTCATTATACACATCAGGTATGGGTGTAGGTAGTGAGAGTACATTACAGGTTTTTTTTGTTTTTTTTTTATCTCCTGACGTACAGTAGGGTCCAAAAGTCTGAGAGCAGTAGTGAAAATGCTTCGATTATGCATTCTTTTCTAAATCTATACAACAATTTTCATGACAAATTATATTATTGACAACGTGAGTGAAAAATAGATTCTTTGAAATATTTACATGAGTTTCTTAGTATTTGGTTTGTCCCTTTTTTGCTTTATTGACAGTGTGCACTCGAGCATGGCGTGGACTCCACACGTTTATGCTAAACTTTATGATTAATTTTAGATCAAATCCATCTGAGTGTCGTCTGAACACATGCTTCAATATAAGACAGTAGGAATGAGGAAACTCTGACCCTTTGTACAAAGCAGTAACATGGTCAATATCACACATTTGCTTACATTTCAATAAATAGTACAGAATCCTCAATATTAAATATTGAAGATATTGAACATTTACTTTCTTTGTTTCAAATATTTCAAAATCTGTTTATTTCCCATGTTAAATGAAAATGAAATAATCCAGATTTCAGTGGTCTCAGACTTTTGGACCCCACTGTATGTTTGTCCTTTAATATTGGTGCAAACATGAAGATCTTGACTCACTTTTTCACAAAAAATCCCAGTACTCCCCCCCCCCTTTTCATAGGCTTCCAATTTGGTTTTCACCTCGCTCAAACCTCACTCTCTAATATTCACGGTCTAATTGCAAAATTACCATAACACATTCTAAAGTTCACACCCATATCAACAATTTTCACACATATTGAGAAGGAACCCTAAATCTCTAAAGCCACTAAAATGTTTCTGCCATTATCTACAAAACTCTGAGTCATGGCATTTCTCCTAGCACAGATTTGGCACATCTCTAGGCCTCAACTTGGACATACTAGACACTATTCTTTCCCAAGACATTCCTGCTTGGGGCCCCTCTGCTACTCACAACAACAGTCACAAAAACAACATTATTTGTTTATCCATCATAATATTCCTAAGAAAAAGGATCATGTTATGAGTGTGTGCACGTGTATACATTCCTGTGACTGCATTTTATCTCAGTTCATGGATCACTGAAACATTGAAAGTATGTAGATGTCTTTATTTGCCTTTGATTGTGAATGTGTATACAGTACTGTACGTGCATGGATGTGTGCAGGTATACATGTGTGTAAAGGATTCCTGAGCCATAGACTCTATTCAGAAATGTGCAATCCGCTACTGAGACAATCAGAAGATTTCCTCTCTAAATCCAACCTTAAAGAAAAAACATAGCCAAAATAAAAGAAATAAATAACACTATTGTGTTCCTAAGGAGACATAATATTTGCACGGTTGCAGGGGTTGCTGAGTGCCGTGAGGTGGAATTACAATCGGATAGGAGTGAAAACCTAGAGCTTTCAGCCTCGAGACTCATAGATCTCACATCTACTCTCTGCTTTCTCTATGAGAGCTAATTACATTCAGTGTCTGTAGTGAGAGATAGTGAGAGAGAGAGAGAGAGAGAGAGAGAGAGAGTGAAAGCACTTATCATACTCAGATAAACAGGATAAAACACATTATGCTGATGTCTTTTGTCCCCACACATGCAGATACAGTAAACATTGTTTTGTTTTTTCTTTGTTCACTTCCTTATACTGAAATACAGACCCACATGGGTCCAAATTTATCAGCATACATTACAAAAAAACAACATTACTGTGCATAGAATTCAATAACATTGCATTAAATATTCCAAGGTTTAAATGTTTATAAAATCACATATCTAAAAAAGGACATGGTTTTAATTAATACTATTAAAGTTGGTGCAAGCAATTTGTTTATATCTTCTTATATTAATGTGTTCCATCTTGATAGTGATCACTAAAATAGACTGTCCAACTGTCTGTGGCTTTGTAATCAGCAGCTAAAAAAATTCAGTACGGTCTAGCTGGATTGACCAATCAGGAACTTTCCCTGCCTGTATGAGGGTAGGTTATAATTTAACATGAAGCAAAGTGCTTTGTTGCTGACAACAGCTTACACAGCAAAACAGAAAAGTGCACTGGAAAAGAAAGCAGACAGTTCATCCTCTCAAACTGTAAAATTATAAATGCACACAACATAATCGGCTACCTAATGTTAGCTAGTGACTTTGGTCATGCTGCTGTACTCTAACCAGGCATGCTTGTTATCACTAGCTATGCTAGCTGCATAACTAGTTAGACCAAAACTAACATGCATCACGTTTACATGGACAACAATAATCCAATATTAACCCGATTAAGACGATACTCTGATTAAGAAACTACCATGTAAACAGCAATTTTTTATTACCTTAATACGATTAAAGTTATACTCGAAGTAAACACAAATCAAATTAAGACAAGTGGAGTACTCCTATTTTAGTTGCATTATCGAAGTGCATTACAGACATGTACACACCTTAATCACACTATTAACGTCGTGTGAGAGTTTTCACCGCATTTTGCGACAGGACACGTACACACACAGCAATGCTCAACCGTTTTATGGCAAACAAGAGAGCACATCTGCGTCCGAAACTTAGGCTACTATATAGTAGGCGAAATACATGCATCTCAGCTACTATGTAGAAGGTAAGTACATGGTTTGGGACGCAGCCCATGGCTTCAAGCAGTCATCTATTTGCACATACAGCATGACAAATAATTAACTGCACTTGAAGCGTTCGTAAAAATTAAAAATAAAAACACCCAAAACTGTATACGGTACCATAACGAAGACGAACTGTATGTTGATACGTGAAATTCTGGAGGGAACGTTGGACGGTGTGGCGTGGGGACGTAATGACGTGTGCCGTTAATCGATCTATGTTCTATAACATGTAAAACAGGAACATGAAAGGAGTATCTAAAAGCGACTCATGTAAACACCTTAATCACAATACTGTCATTCAGAATAAGGTCAATAATTAGATTACTGCTGCCCATGTAAACGTAATCACTTAGATGTCAACCAGGTGTTGAGGGTTGTTTGCTTGTATTTATACCACAGCATGGTCAAATTCTCAATAGGTTGAATTCTCTCAAATGATATTAGGTCTGGCTACAATGGATAAGTTAAAATGCGCTCATTTCAATACAACATTATGTACAGGGACTTGCATAGCTCTGGACATAAACAGATTAAACAACGTCTAATTGCTTACATGGTGACGTCTTCTTTGAGGAAACTTTTATCAAACATTTTTGCAAGGAGTCTGCAGTGTCAATGTTTTCTAACAGTCAGAGGTATAGTTGTAATTTTTAGTTTAAAGACATTCTTGGTAACACGACAAGATACAAGTTTTGTCTTATTTTCATCGAGAGAGAAAAACATTATAGCAGTTTACAGCTGCTATAATGTAAGTGATAACAGGAACTAACTTGTTTTGTGGATGTTTCACAACATTAATTGTAACTATAAATGAATGAGAAGTACAACAAATACAACATTGTAACTGTTGTCAAGTTGCAGTCGTATAAATGGAATAAAATACTTCTGTACAAGTTGTAACTGCCCTCTGCTCTGCTGTATCACACTACCCTGTTGTTGATTATTGTCCTATAACAGCACACCCCACCCAAATATTTTACTCCTTATGTAACCGTTATTGGTGTGGATTTTTCATTCAGCCTACCAGCTGCATCCCATAAGTGTAGGCATTGCCAAGTTCCTTGATCTTGAATCATGTGTGTAACTGCTTGAGTAGAACTTTGATCTGTTTGGCAGGGTGCAAGATCTATGTGAGAGGGGCATCTTTGGTGCCTAAATCTGATAGGAAGTTAAGAACATCATTTTCAGCTGCTTTAAGTTGATAATGACATTTAATTTATTGTGACCAAAAAAATGAAGCCCTGTCACTGTGAGCTCCATCTGCCACAGGACAAATGTCAGGAAATTGGTCCAACCCTGATGAAAAGCTACACGATTAATAAGTGGGCATTCCCCATGCTCTGGGTGTCTCAACCTGCCTTCATCTGACCCCCATATTACACAAGCCCAGTGGGAACGCTTTTGCTTTCATTATTTTCATTTCACGCTCATTTGCCCAAGTAAGTCCCTGGAGGTTAAAAGTTTCTCAGGGGTGTTATATGACTAGAAATATTTGGCAGAAAAATTGAATGATCAAGGAATGATGGATGACATCAATCTAGTCAAAACTATTCATTTATTAGTATTATGACTACCATTTTAGTATGTCATTTTGTTCAGTTACATACAGAGAGTGTTTTATATTATTATATTACATATGCCTATACTTTGTGAACAGAAAACACACAGTCTGCAGTTTTTTGATGCATCTAAATGCCTTTAATCTTGTACTTAAGTCTCATTTTTAGTTGTATACTTCCAGTTGTCTCATGAGCTAGGTTTTGTTTCCACAACTTTTTTTTTAACTCACCATGTTAGTCAGAGTTCATTGTAACATAACATAAACATAAAAGTAAAATGTAATAATGACTATTGTAATAATATGATATCATAATTTAAAGCTTTACATAATTTTTCCATGTAACAAACTATTAGGTGCATTTAGGCTGTTACTTTGCAACTTGCATCAGTTGGATATGTACTGGATTATTCATCTGCATATACACATCTAATTAGGTTTTGTATAACAGGAAACTGTGTGACTATGAATAGTTTACATATAATATATGTATATGTGGCCACAGTTAAGTATCTCTGTGTATACTTGTGTCAAATTATACTGTCTCAGATAATTGTTGTGGTGATTAAATGGTTGAAAGTCATTAAGGTAATGATTATTGTCATGATACTTTAGGTTACTCGCTGTTCATGCAGAACAACCAGCAGAACAAAAAAAATCTTAATGGATAGGAGCTCCAGGTAAACTGTTATAGCCAACTGCAAGCAAAAAAGTATTTATTCACACTGTGCTGTTACCAAGACCTGAATAACCTGGTTTCCATGCTGCTCAAGTGCATGCAGCAAAGAAAACAACTGATTATGCATTTCATTATTTTACTGCACCTACACAAACAGCCTACACAGACTCAAATCTAGGACATCGGTATAATTGAAAATATTAACTAATATAAACTAAGCATCATGCTGAGACATATAGTGCATGTGTATCAGTATTTTCTGTGTGTGTGTGTGTGTGTGTGTGTGCGCGTGTGTGTGTGTGTGTTCCTTCCTGGTTGTGAAGGACTTTCCTGTATGTGATGAACATTTGAGCCTGCATATGTACATCTGCATAAAAGCTATGGGCACTATTTAAGGAAAGCAATAAAGAGACACAAGACAGGAGCACAGGCACTATGATCCTCATCAGTTCTTTTTTTCTCCCCTCTTCTGTTTTCTTTCTTAGAAGCAGCTGCATGGGGGGCAGAAAGAACAAGATGATGGGAGGAACGGAATAAAAAGAACGGCAACTTATAAAAACCAGAGAAGAGGGAAGAAGAGAAGCAAGGAAACACACAGCTCCATCATGGGAGCCCTGAGGGAAATATGAGAATGAGAAAGAGAGAAAGAGGAAACAAGAGGATCCGAGCAGCTCTTTGAAGAACCCAAGCATCCGTTATGTTTAGTGTGGGATGTACATTATTACAGTGTAACTTCCTGCACCTTACTGCCACTCTCAGCGGAGATATGAGCCTGCTTTTCACAATACCAAGCCTGTCTCTTACTGGACACTGTGTGCTAAGGCCTCCGAGTCTGAAAAACAGCTTAGCTGAACCTATTCACTGAGCTGGAAGCAAACAAGACCAGTGTGTGTACTCTGAAAGAATGTGATCGCTTCAGGCGATGGTGTACAATGTCGGTTTTCAGTCACAATCCTGGGATAATTTAGCATTTCACTTTTATCCTGCTTTTTTCCTACATTAAAACCCTTAAACTCCCCAGGTGGGACCAGACTTACATCAGCTACGGTACATCAACTACATCAGTTTCGTATTAGTTTCAGTGTTGTTACTGAGTCATTCATAGTAATCTCCAAATAATATGCTTTAAAATAAATAACTGAGAAATTATCCAGGATGTTTAGGGATTAAGCATGTCTTCATGTATTCAAAATACATGATTAAATGTTCTTAAATTGCCCAAGTATGGATTTTATAGTGTAGAGTGTTTTGAGTAAAAATTTGTTGTCACAACAAAGTCATATTTTTAGATTTAAAATAAAGATTCTGGATCTGATACCGAAATCCCATTTTTACAAATGTGAGCTAGTTAACTAGACAAATGGTCTGATTTAATTATTATTTAATATCTATTTAATTATTAAGAAGAGCATTATATAAAATGTAACACACTGAAGACGACATGGATTCTGTATATTAATGAAGTGGATCATCAAATAAACAAATTAGTTCAAATTAGATCTCAGAAGCAAAGACAAACAAGGTAACATTTCCTCCTGCTCACAGAAAGATATATAAAGACCACATCTTATAACCTCAGTGAAGAGTTTATTGTCAGCTTTGCACAGAGGGCCAACGTGAGAGAACCTGTGCAAAGACTGACCCAGGCTTGTCCAGGACGCTTATTTTCCCAGACACACATCATGAAGGAGTCCATTGACCTAAACCTGACAAGCTGTCACACTGCATGTCCATCCCTGCATTTCTCTCCCAGCCTCTGAATATGACACTGCTGTCATCCTTAATCCATGTCAGTCTTAACCAGAAAGACAGTCAACGTGAAATCTGCCCACGGCTCATCCAACAACACGACACAACCACTTCAGAGGCTCACAGATACTGCTGGGGAAATATGTTCAAAGAACCTATTGCTTATTTGAGTCTGAATTTTGACATAAAGACTGTGCAGTTGTAAATGTGACTTTTGCTTATTTTATTATATCCTACATTATGATAATGATATTTTATTAAAATCTTCCATTAGGCCCCTCAGAATAAATTTCACCGTTCAAATACTATTAATATATGCATATATTTAATATTTCATTTGCAGATTCAAAGAAAAAAATCTATCATTAAATATTTAGATCCCATGTTTTACTTTTTATTTTATATTATTATTATTATCTTTTTCTTTTCTTTTTCTTGTTTTTACTTTTTTTTTATTTTACCAATACTGACAAGTATTGACCATTACCCTTACCAATACCAATACCAATACCCTTAAGTATTGACCATTTTATTCCTGTATTATTCCTGTGTGAAGGCAAATTGAAGGTGGTGGATTTTTAAGTTGATCTCAGCTGTAATAAATGTAAAAATTTAAATAAATATCAATTATGAATCAAAACATTATTATCAGGATACATATATTTTATAAAGAACCCAAAATCTTAACTCTTATGACAAAATTGCAATATTGTCAAACTACATTTTTGTCAAACTACCAAGTCTTTGCAACTCTTGCACGCATGCTATTCTAGTCTTGACCCTGTCTGTTTAGTTTGAGTTTGTTTTGCCTGTTCTAGCCTTAATTCTTGCCTGAACCATTACCGGTTAATGAATGGTTAAATTAAGCCTATGTACAGCTCCAATTATGATACACCATAATCTCTTCCAGTCTTTACCGTGGCTTAAATCTGAACCACCATCCATGAAGATACAAGGAAGACATAAAAAAAACTTTTCTCTGTGCTCAAACAAAGACCTACCTCTTCACCAAGCATTTAAATGAGCACTAACCTATTTATTAACTTTTTTCTTGCTGTACTAATTCTCTCTAGCTTCACAGTACCCTTAGATCCTGACCTTTTTTGTACTAGCATGAGGATCAGTTTTTGATTGAGACAAAGCACTTCTGTAAGTCACTCTGGATAAGGGCATATGCAAAATGCTGTACTTGGAAATGTTTTGTGCGTTGATGCAAAACCTTTCAAGAGAAAATTGCACTGCACTCAAGAATAATTCCTCCCCCAACATAATTAAGAATTAACAGTCTCTTATTTCTCAGTCACTTTACTCTGAAATGTATTGATATAATCGCAATTACAGCTGTGTCTCATCACAGTAGTTCGAGTTTTCAAAGAGTAAAGGCACTGACATGGAAAAACTGCAATAATTTGCTCCACTAGCCTCTAAATACTCAATATTTTGGCAAGCTAGTAGACAGTACATTCACAAACAAAAGCCTCTTAGTATCTCTTCTATAATGTCTGCTACAAAAGCACAGTGTTCTCTGGGTTTAGTGGCAGTTTCTGCTCTCATGTGCTGCACCGGTGTTTCGTTTCATTGTTGTCTCCATTTTCTGATAGCTGACTTGCTGTATTTGATGTATTTTTCTGCATTTCTCCCTTGTTTAATTTCTCTACCTCACCCTGCAACATGTGCAAGGATTATCTGAAAAGTAAGGAGAGAACAAGAGGAAGAATTATAAAAGGAGAAGACAAAAGACCTCTCACAGTTGCATAGGATCTGTGTTGTTCTCTGTACTTGTTCCTGATCAGACACAAACTTGCAGAGCGCTGATCAGGTTTTATTCAAGCTATTTTCCTGAAGATGTCTCATCAGCATTGACAGCAGAACATAATCCCTTCCTCTTTATCTCAATCAGACCACACGCTGCTCTCGCAAATGTGCGAAAATGAAATCAAATATGGGCTTACTAAAGCTCTATGTGAGAGTGAGTGACTGTGGATAGTAGGCGAGTGTGTGTATGAGCTTGTATGTGTGTGTCTCTTACTGAGCGAGAAAAAAATTGTTTTTTTAGTTGAGACAGCTTCTGTGTGTGTGTGTGTGTGTGTGTGTGTGTGAGAAGAGTAATGCAAATCATATTTTTAACAGCATGCTGACAACGAAGAGTGTAGCAGATTAGTGAATTAAACCAGGACTCTTTCCATGTGAGAAACCAGCAGGGGTCTCTGCAACCAGAGGGGAGAAACGATCTCACAACACTTACTGAGAACTTACTGTTTACTACAAGGCACTGATAAAAGGATGATTACAGCTTCAGGTTATAACCACAAGGAACCAGAATTAAACACAAGCACTAATCATTTATTACAATTTTGTACTAGAATTGCTAGAATTTCTAACACAATTTTAGGACAATACAGAAATCATGCCTTTAATAAAGGTTTTAACCTGCAAGACAAAAAAAGCCCACAATATAGCATGACAAGCAGGAAATGAATATCTTCCAGTGAACAGTTCCTCTTGCCGGTATGTCCATACAAGACCATTTCCAGTCCTATGTGAAAGGTTCTTTTCCCAGCAGACGTCAGAAGCCCAGTGCCTCCCCACCACCCATCTCCCTGCCACGGGAAACAGCTCACAAGCAGGGAAGCTGCCTTCCTGTTTTCAAAGAGACTCCTATGGCATGTTGAGCTGCTTCCTGTGCTCTCTCTCTCTCTCTCTCTCTCTCTCTCTTTTTCTCATTTCGCCAACATCTGGCTCTCCTCCAACAGTGCAGCTGTGCTGCATTGTAAAAATGAATCATGGGACTATCCAAATGAATATGAATGTGAATATATACACCATAGAATCTGCAAACAATCACTTCTAAGATCAGCCTGGTATTTAGGATTGATCTAACAGCACACACCAGACCTACCCAACTTGGATATACACTGAATTTGTTTCTTCATTATTTAATTCATATATCTTCAGTAACCGCTTTATCCTGGTCCTATACTAGGCATGGGGCGGGAATACACACTGGATGAGATGCCAGTCTATCTCAGTGCTTCTATATATGTAGTAGGAGTGTAGTGTAAGGACATCTGTATCTGTATTAGTTTAGTGCTCCAAATATCCATATCTGTATGTGGATTCAGATTGAAATGTGAAGTAGATGTGGACTAAACCTGTAGGGCTTTTTTAAAGTTAAATATGAACCCTACCAGTATGCCCCCTGAAACACTGGACAACATTTGAAAGAAAAGAAAAAAATCTCATAAGTATAAATGCCAGCACTGTTAGCATGGTCTGTGAATTCTGGCTCTGACATTTCCTTAACTTCAGATACATCACTCAAGCTTATAATTGGTCTTAACAAGAGATGTTTGTAGGACAGTTTGTATTACCATTCATGTGTGTTTTTTTTGTTGTTTTTTTTTTTGCTTGCACGTAACTGTGGTATTTTCTAAAGAATTTTATTGGTTCTATTTCGAACTAGTAGCCTAATTCAAACCACTGCAACCCTGACCAGGCAGTTACTAAGGATGCTGAAAACGTATAATGCAGTGCTGCATATTAACAAACATGGTCTTTCTTTGTCCGGTGAGATTCAAACTGACTGCCTGCTTGCACCTGCATGTAAGTAAAAACCTATTGGTTTTGACATTTTGTTGTGTACTGCGGGATCCCATCCCAATGCACACCCCTGGATGCTTTGTGAACCTTTCTGGCAAGACAAAAACAATAGTAAATCTAATCTATATGCAATTAATCAATAATTACTCTATTCGGAATTAGTATCGGTTTAGAACATATTATCTGCTCATTCTGAATCATGTATTTGTGTTTGGTTACATCCCCAAAATCTAGTGCATATTTTTCAAATTTAAAAATAAATACTGATACTTCAGTGAGTGTTGTTTACTTTGTTAGAGCCATCTCAGTCTAGACTGTAAACTGTTGTGCTAAAATCAGATGGTCAGCATTATACAACATTATAAGAGAACGTGGCAAACTATGGAATTTATTTCTATGCAATTTGTATTAAAATCTGTTAAATGTAGTCTCGATTGTCCTTTTTGCACTTTTGTGTCAATACTTAATACGTATAAATTTTACATGTATTCATTTAGCAGACGCTTTTATCCAAAGCGACTTACAAATTAGGAAATACAAACAAAGTGATATATCAAACGGAGAACAATACAAGTAGTACTACCATGCAAGATTTATAATTGAGTTCTAGAAAAGCAAAGTGTGCAGAGTAGAGGTGTAAGAGCCAGAGTATGGGGTTTTTTTTGTTTGTTTGTTTTAATAATGTGGGGTTGGCATTATAGGGGTTAGTTACATGCTCATGGAAGAGGTGAATCTTTAGCTGTTTAAAAAAAAATAGTAACAGATTCTGCGGTCCGGATTAAAGTTGGAAGTTCATTACACCAATGAGGGACAGTTAGTTTGAAGGATCTGGAAAGGGACCTTGAGCCATGCTGAGCAGGCACTACTAAGCGTTGGTCGTTAACCGATCGCAGATTGCATGAGGGAACGTAAGCCTCAAGGAGAGTGTTGAGGTCTGTTCCAGACAAAGTCTTGTACGTGAGCATCAAGGCCTTGAATTTGATACGGGCGCCTACAGGAAGCCAGTGGAGGAAGATGAAGAGGGGTGTGACATGGGTTCTTTTGGGCTGGTTGAAGACAAGGGGTTTGATGGAGCTGGCTGGGAGGCCCGAGAGTAGTGCGTTGCAGTAGTCCAGTTTTGAGATGACATTTTACAATGCTGATTATGAAATGAAAATTTCAGATATACAGCCCTTATGACATTAAAGGATATATAACATGTGTTAATATCTTTTCACACCCTTTAAACAGATAAAGGGATGTTACCAATGTGTTTATGATTATATGCTTGCTGTATCCCTCCATGGAAATCTGCATGTGATAAATCTCCAATGGGAACAGCAGGCATGGTTCTGAATATGCGGTTTATGTATTCGGAGCCCCCAAAACTGGTTTTGATTATAGAAATAGCATGACAGTTGCCAATGGGCAATTTTCAGCCATAAAAAACAAAACATTTTTCCTAACATGGTTATAATGCTTACTTTTATAATACTGAATTTTACAGTGGCTTCCACGCTCGGCTTTTCTCCCACCACAACTAACGACATCCAATTCACTGACTTCAGTAGGGGCGCAATAGTTTCACTACAAGATACATAGACTGGGCTTGAATAGGATACTGGTTTAACAAAGGAGCACATTATGAGAAGATTTCACAACGAGGAAAAAAGCAAGCGAGCAGCAGAAATTGAACCCCAGTCGACTCCCACACACTTCTTACATTCCGAATATGGCCTGCAGTCCAATATTGGCAGCCGCATGCAGACTCCACAGCAGAGGTCCCTCTGAATCCAGCCAAGAACATGGGAAAAGAGGAGGCATACACACAAAACAACTTCTTCTTCCATCATCCATCATCCATGTGCTCATCTATACAACCTAAGCAACCGCAAGCATGTTGTGTTTGGACGGATTCAGTGGTTGCAACTTTCCATTGTTATGGCTTGTGTTTATTTTTCTTTGACAGTCCTGCAGGCTTACTATTAATCTGACTACAGGACACACCAGTGGAGAGATTGACAAATAAAATGAAATATTAAACTGCATGTAGCCTCCACATCATAGCAGTCAGGTAAACAATGCTTAATAAAATCACAAGAGTGACAAAAAACAACATGGAACATTGTATTAGATTTCTCAACTCCAGCAGTCCTATTTGCTCATTACCAACTGTTAGCAGTGTTTGGTGGTTTTGTACAGCTGTGTTTACACTGTGCCAAGGGAAGCTCTGACAGTGGCACTGAGAGTTCAAGGTTGCAACGGTTTCAGCAGAACTTGTGTGTGCATGTGTTTGTGTGCGTGTGTGTGCGTGTGTGGGCTTCATGTCAACCAGAGAAAGTGAGAACAAGTGATCCTACTCAGGGTTTAGTAAAAATCTTCCCACTTTCTGCACTGTATATCCAGAAAAATTGTGAAACACCACCAAGGATACTTAATTTGAAATACTTGAATGTAGCTAATCTAGGACATAGCACACATTTGTTAGGCCTTTCAGATGACTATTCTATACATATTGGGGATCTGATCCAAAATTAGTTCCCTTACTCTTGTTCAGTTTGCACACATTATGGATATCAAGTTTCCTGGTTCCCATTAGCACTCAGTCATACTAAACTCAGGTTAAATCCTTTAAACATAAGAATATAGTTAAGGATCAACCTGGAAGCCAGGGATTCTCAAATGTTTTGTATCTAGGGACCCCTTTAAACCCCTTTAAATTGTTCATATATTAAGCTCATATTTACATATGTAAAAAATAGTTTTTTGTCCCTGAAATTTACACTGACAGAACACGTAGGTCCATGTAGACAATGCATATAAACCTATTTGCTTTAGATTTATTGAAGTTTTGGATAAGCGACCACTCAATTATACTAACAACTATAATGACTCATTATAAATGACTTATTATTTATAATAACAATAACAATAACAGTAATAATAATAATAATAATAATAATAATAATAATAATAAGTTGTGATTTCCAGTAATGTAGTGAAGATAAAGATATAGATACTATACAGATCTGAAAATAAAGATTGATACCTCTGATTGCTTTACAACCCTGTCACATACTAGGTGCACCATCTTTTTTTATTATAATTTGTATTAGCATTTTATTATTAATCACGATCCCTCGATTAATTATCATAGTCCAGGGAATTAAGGTAATGTTTGCTGTTCTTTGTTATTGCCCCTGGCACAATAATCCACAAGCTCTCTAATCATACATTTTAACTGTCTGACCAGTCACAGTCCCAAACTGGTCGTTGCTTTCCAAACACACTGAGACTGCTAACAGAGACAGCTTCATTATAGGCTACACAAGCAAAACTAAATATCCAATACCACAAAGGTGAAGATATAATAATCTACAATAGCAACAATTTCATGTTGAATTGATTTGTTTAGAATCTAAATGGGTTTCTATGTAGCCTTTTAATATAATCAATTATTGTAATCAGTCACATTTTGATTGAAGGATTATTTGTACATCTGAGGAAATATAGACTTTTATGTGTAGTGTAATGTGCAGTGTGGGGGAAGACAGCTTTTTCTGTTGATTTAGAATGAAGAAGTGCAGTAAAATTATTTTGTTTATAAGTTCATGGGGGAAAAAGTGCAAACATCGTTGTGATTTCAATACTAAGAAAAATAATCACAGCTATTTTAGCCAATATAATACTGCGCTAATGGCAGCTCAGATTTACAAATACACACAAACAGTATAACACAAACTATTTTGGTAAAACTCTTCAAATAAAAGAATTAAGGTTTAAATTGGTAAAGAGTTGTTTTCCCAATACCAAGACAATATATGTAGAGGCAGCAGTGGCTCAGTGGTTCTGGCTCTGAGCCTTCATCTCCTCAGCTCAATTACAGGTTGCTTTGGTTAAATATAAATATAAATATAAATATAAACATTAGTAAATATGAATATAAACATTTAGAGAGAGAGACAGTTAGTGGGAAGGAGCAGATTACTTACATCCTTCACCTCCTTCACTTAATACATGCTATTTAAAAAAAAATAATAATAATTGAATGACGCATTAAATATTGAATTACATATGATTATTCCAGTGATATATTAATATACATCTTTATATTTGGTTTTGAGGCCTGTTTAGTAAACAATAAGTCATACCCAACTATGCATAACAAGTGACATTAAGTGCATGTGGGATCATGTACTGTATAAAGAGTCACTGAGCAGAGACAAATCTAGGCAATGTTTGATTCTGCAAACAAGTAGAATGCTGCCATCATCAAATCACTATTTACTTATTCACTGTTCAAACCTGTAACATTGAAAGGAACATGGCTGTATGATGCACGCTTTCAAAGTCTAACGGTAATAACAAACCAGCAGTCAGGACATACTGTAGTTTCTGGGCATTTAGCCAGCACACTAGAATTACAATGAGTTTACGTCTAAGCTCCTGACAGCCAATGTGTCAATATAAACGCAGTGAATTGTATAAGAAAATAACTTAGCAGTAATTTGTTTGTTTATGGTTCAAAATATTTAGCTGGCTACACCAAAAAGGGGCTTCACAAGCAAATCACATTCACCGCTACTTGCAAACAATTTAGTGAGTCAGAGTCCTAACTGACATATAACACTGCTGGGTGGCAATGTAGTCATGAAAAAGTAGTGAGTGTAATGTCACTATTTTGTTTGAACCTTTTCTTTACTCGTGGGGTCTTTAGTATGCACTTTAACATAATGTCCCTGTAGGGTTGGTTGTCACATTCATGATGGGATGTATCATACACAGGAAAGTTCACCTCTTTATTTGTAAAATGTGTCTATTTGTGTATGTCTGTATATCTAATTATGTGGGTGCATGTGTACAATATGTTATGGCCATTGTAAAAATTTGTATTGCGTAGAAATGTATGGTAGAGTCACAGATTAGTAGTGGAGGCAAGTGCAGATAATTTATTATATAAAGTACAAACATAACAACCAAAAAACTGTGAAACCAAGAACCATAAACATGAACTGTGGATACAAAGCAAAAACATACAGACCACTATGCTGTAGCACACACAAAAGCAAACTACAACAAAAAGCTCATCAATGTGATGTTGAAAAAAACATTTGGAACTTAAATAGTGGTGCTACTCAAGGTGAAACAGGAAACAGGTGTCTGTGATTAGTGTCATGTGATGTGCTGGGGCTGATGGGTAGTGTAGTTCTGTGCCCATTGGCACTATCACGACATGTAGACAGTAGGCTACTGATACTTGTAATGTTCTGATACATACAGCATTTGTAGGTAATGCTGCATTAAACAGTGCCCTCCACTAATATTGGCGCCCTTGGTAAATATGAGCAAAGAAGGCTGTGAAAATTTGTCCTTATTGCTTAACCTTTTGAACCTTTTCAGTCAACTGGAAATGTTATGAATCAACCTGGAAGAGGACGTGTGTCTATATTGTCTCAACATACTGTGAAGAGGCTGGTTCGATTGGCCAAAAAAATCTCTAAGGATCACAGCTGGAGAATTGCAGAAGTTACAGTAGCTGTGTCTTGGGGTCAGAAAGTCTCCAAAACTACAATCCGAAGTCACCTACATCACCACAAGTTGTTTGGAAGGGTTTCAAGAAAAAAAGCCTCTACTCTCATCCAAAAACAAACTCAAGCGTCTTCAGTTTGCCAGACACTACTGGAACTTCAAATGGGATCAGGTTCTATGGTCAGATGAAACCAAAATAGAGCTTTTTGGCAATAAACACTAGAGGTGGTTTTGGCGCACACACAGAGAGTACCTCATGCCCACAGTTAAATATGGTGGTGGCTTTTTTATGGTGGTGGCTTTGTTTTGGGGCTGTTCTTTTGCCAGAGGACCTGGACATTTTGTTAGGATACATGGCATCATGGACTCTATCAAATATCAACAGATATTAAATGAAAACCTTACTGCCTCTGCCAGAAATCTTAAAATGGGCCGTGGTTTGACCTTCCAGCAGGATAATGAACAATAAATGAACACATAAATGGTTTACTGACCACAAAATCAAGGTCCTGCCATAGCCATCCCAGTCCCCTGAAGTGAACTGAAGAGGAGAGTCCACCAGCGTGGTCCTCGAAATTTGAAGGATTTGGAGAGATTCTGTATGGAGGAATGGTCTCAAATGCCTTGCCATGTATTCTCCAACCTCATCAGGCATTATAGGAGAAGACTTAGAGCTGTTATCTTGGTAAAGGGAGGTAGCACAAAGTATTGAATAAAAGGGTGCCAATCATTGTTGCACACCTATATTTAACAAATATTTTTCTATAACCCTGGGTTGTGTTTGCAATTGTTTGATATCCATGAGAGCAGAGTATTTTTGTAATTTTTTTTAAACAAATGATCAAAAGGTTAAACAATAAAGACAATTTTGCTGTGGTTTTTTTAAAAAAAAAAATTGTGATGCAGCTTGCAGGAGTTGCAAATTAGTTGCAGTTGCACTAAACTGTTTTGCACGGTCTTTCACAGTGATGTTTGTTTGTACTGTAAACGAGACCTTTTGGGTGTAATCATGTTCGACACACATAAATCAAAGAGGGCTTTGGCTGAATGTGTGTTGTGATAACGTCACATGATACGACTCCTCCAAATATCAAAGACTGCGGAGTTTGCTTGATTTTGCATTAATTTCTGCCATCGCAAAATCCTGGAGAGACTGATTTATAATACTATAATATTTTTACAAATATTTGGACATATTGTGTCTGAAATGTCATTAATAATATATATTAATAATATAAATTTCTTGTTTATTGAACTGTCGTATAAAAGCAATATCACTCGAAATCATGCCATTGTACTGAATATCAGCACCATATTACAGCTGTGCTGATATTTAGTACAACAGCACTCTAGCTTTTATGATGTTGCTTAATTATTCAAGAGATACTGTATGACAGCCAGACTGAAAAGTGTGGCAACCAACCCAGTGTTCCCTTACAAACACAAATACTGTTCAACAAAACAGTAAAGAAAATGTTAGCTTCAAGACATGGCAGAGAACCTATAACAGTACAAAAAACTCTACATTTTAGTCCACATTTTCACAATCTCATTGAATTCTTGCCCAGTGAACACAGTGCAGAAAGACATATGTGATCTTACCTTCAGATTTAGACAAAATAAGGTAGAAGATGGCTGTCCTTATGCTGCCTTACAAATGTGTCACACATTACACATTACACACATTACACCAGGAACCATGCCAATGCAGTCCAAAAACCCTGATGTAACATAAGAGTGATTCATGATAACTATAATGTATCTTGCATGTAGATAATTTCGATAAAAATATATTACAAATTATTCTCTACAGAATGAAGGGTGTCCTCTGGCCCTCTAGCTTCTCAAGGTATACCTAAACACGTTCATTATATTGAACTATTTGCGTTATAAATTTCAAAAGTACGTCTAAATATAAACCCAAATCCATCCATCTTCTACCGCTTACTCCTTTTCAGGGTCACGGGGAACCTGGAGCCTATCCCAGGGAGCATCGGGCACAAGGCGGGGTATACCCTGGACAGGGTGCCAATCCATTGCAAGGCACAATCACATACACACTCACACATCCATTCATACACTACGGACACTTTAGACACGCCAATCAGCCTACCATGCATGTCTTTGGACTGGTGGAGGAAACCGGAGTACCCAGAGGAAACCCCCGCAGCACGGGGAGAACATGCAAACTCCGCACACACATGGCCCCGGCGGGACTCGAACCCCGGACCCTGGAGGTGTGAGGCAAACGTGCTAAACACTAAGCCACCATGCGCGCTTAAACCCAAATCAATTATTAAATTAGATCACTATGTTACATTATTTTTGGGACAAAAACTGCTTAAAGCAAGTTAGACATTGAACATTTATGAATCCAGTTTGTCCACATTGCTTAAGCATGACCAAATTTAAAACAAATATTTGAAAAGCAGCTCATGGCAGATATTATTAGCTAAAAAATCATGAAGTATCACTATATGAAGCTAAGGTAAATCTTTCTATCATGGTTACTCTGTGTGTGTGTGTATGTGTGTATGTGTGTGTGGGAACATTTAACTGTTTTGTGAAAATATTTGATCATGCCCCTTCCTTGCCACGGAAGAGTGTGTAGTTAGGATATGGCACAATCCTCTCTTTGTTGCCGGATGTAGAGAAAAAAAAACATCCAATAAATTCTAAAATAAGAACAGGAAGGAAATAGGGGGTGGGGTGGCAGCAATGAGCTGAGGGGGAGAACGGGAGTGGGAGTGAGGAAGGAATGTTCCTATTTCACTTGTTTCTCACACACACACACACACACACACACACGGTCCATTAGAACAGTTACGAGAGGAATGCAGCATCACAGTTTAAACATGAGCATGTAGCATGTTTAATGATTAGGCTAGTGTGGAGCTTCCTAAAAGGAATACAGACTCAGTGAAACTCTCAGCAAGCTGCCTACAGACTCCTCGCCCCAGCACTGCCGTCCGTTACAGGTCTGACAGCTACCAGACAGAACAGGTTCTTCTTTTTGATGAGTCAACAAGTCAAACTGACACTGGAGCTTGAGCTGGGGGATGCAGGATAAAATACACTTGTTTATCACAGAACACACAAAGTACTGTTCTCTCTATAGCACGCTGCTCTGCTGAGACTGATACACAATGTACCTAAAAACACATCCCATGCTGATCTGAATAAGAGCACAGTATAGTTCTGCTCCGGAGCCACAGGATGTGGTGTAATTATATCAGTGCAAGAAGAGCACATCTTAACTGTACAGTGGCTTGTAGTGTCAGAAAGCTTCTAACATTTTAGTATTTTATTATTTTTTTATTATTATTAAAATGTGTACATTGTATTGTTAAAGGTTCTTATTCAACTAAAGGCTCTTTAAACATCTTAAAAGGGGTTATATGTGGAACCATTTCAATTAGAGGTTCTACAAGAGGGTAAACGGGAAAAAAATCACGTTTAAAGTTTTGTTACGCTAAAAATTCTACACTATTAGCTCCCGATTAGAGCAATGGAAAGTGTTTGAGAGAGACTGTGAGTTCATTAAGATGTTCAACTGTCCATGCTCTCTAGGTGGGAAGGGTGGCATGCTCTCTCACCTGTCAATCACAGCAACACTAGCCAATCGTAGTGGTCTGTGAGCTCATATATGTGGAAGAGGGTGGTTAGCGCTTTCCTGTGGTTTGCTGGCTGCATGTGCCTTCACCCTCTCCGGCAGCTGTTGTATGATACGGAGAGCTAGCTGGTAGGTAGGAATTAGCCAAGATTAAATAAGAGAGCAAATGGGGGGAAAAAATCAAAGATTAGAAGAAAGGATTTCTTAAGGCTTCTTTGATTAGTTAAGGTTTCTTCCGAAAGGGGTTCTACTTGCAACCCTCTCTGAGAGTGAAACACTGATGAATAACCCTTACTTGTTCTAGATTTAACCTTTTTTTTTTTTTCTAAAAGTGTACATTTTTAGAAAAAAACTTTTCTCAAGGCTTCTTTGAATAGATAAGGTTTCTTATTTTCCTAAATAAGTCCTACTTTGAAGCCCTTAAAGGTTTACCCAGAGGGAAAACAAAATAAACCTTATATATTCTAGATGTAACTTATTTTTCTGAGTGTACACACTTAGGGGGAAAAAAACAGTCCTCAAGACTACTTTAGTTAGTTAAGGTTGAACCCATTCTGAATGGAATGCCGTTTACATAGAACCTTTAAGAGTTTCCTAAACCAACAAGCCAAAAATCTTCCTAAAGGGGTTCTACTTGGTTCTATTTACTCTGAGTGAGAAACCTCTACTTTAGGGTTGTATTAAAACCTTAAGGGTTTTTGTCCGAGGGACAAACTAAAGAATTATTTAGGGTTCTGTATTCAAACTGAAAATTGTGATTACCATATAAATTAAATACAGATACAAAAAAAGAACAGAAAGCTTTTACTCAAAACTGGATAAGTCTTCTAGGGGCACTTGTTGAGGCAATCAACAGCTGTCCTAACACCTTCGCCTTCTTTTCTCAGAACAGAGAAATGTGCTGAACATCTTGTCCATGATAATTGTACATATACAAACGATGAAATCGTTTCATTAAAAAAGACGATTAGGTTGAAAAAGTACTAGAATATTCCTTTAAATTCTGGATGAATATGTAGTGAAAGGGAAGCTATGGAACTGATAAGTCATAATAATAATGAAGAATACAGAATGATGGAGTCTGATTGGCTGGGTCCTCAGCTGATCTCTGGTGAGGGTACAGGATGGGAGAAAGAGAGAGAGAGAGAGAGAGAGAGAGAGAGAGAGAGGAAAGGAGAGAAGGGTAGAACAGCAGAGGGTCTGTGTCTGTGAAAGGGAGGCTGAGGGCAGCAGGCGCCAGAGCTCAGGCTTGCCAGGAGCCGACACTGTCACCTCACAACACAAACATGAAGCATTCCAGCTGTGAGTCCTCACCCATCTCCCTCTGCTTCTCCTTCATCTGCCTTCACCATCCGCCCCCACCTCCAGCTCTGTGTTATCCTAACACAATTCTTCCCACTAAAATTCTCACGTGACCAGCAACGATTAGAATCTAGTCAGACAGTTACTCACATTTGAATACTGCAAACTGCCTTTGGAAACATTTACTTTTTTTTCTCGAGTGAAGGATTCCTTCAAATTCCTCTTTCTTACAAGTGTCTCTCTCTCTTACTCACTGCCTATTTGTTCATTATTTTTCCCCCAGCACCTCCTGGCTTGCCCAGCTCCTTGAACAAGACCACTTGTGTTCACGTGCTTGTGAAAAAAAAGTGTATCCCTCACTTTGAAATAGTAAGACATTCACACTGGCTCAGTGACACGCAGTGGTCAGATGATTAACGCTGATTAATAGGGTTTCAAAGCCAGGAAATAGGTTGTGCAATATGAATGACTCTCTACATGGTCCTGTTTAATCAGGTCAGTGCAAAACAAATGTAGCAGGGTTATGACAGACACTAAGGAGACATTTAATATCCAAATTTATAGCTTTAAATATAGGAGCCATGTCCACTTTGTAGATACAGACTGTATTTACAATTCGCCTGTACTGTAAATGCATTTGCATTATGTTTTTTTCTTTTAAGTGCTTCTTCATGTAGATTTAATGAGGGTTCTTTTAAGCCTGAAGTCACGCAATGCACTGATTACACAATCACTCAAAGCAAAGTGTTTTGGCACTGTGATCCAAGCTGTGGTGTTAAATTACATTCTTTATTAAAAAAAAACCTTGTGAATTTAGATCTATTAATATGATCAAATGTCAGACTCTTGTAGGTTCTATAATGTTATTGAATGTTATAGCATTCTATAATGCTAGTCGTTCTAGCCACTGTTATTACCATTGCCCCTTTGAATATGCTGATCCTTATCACAATTTCCAATTTCTATGCTAGGCTGGAAGTCTTCAGTAACAGCTACAGCATTTTGTTGATGGTTAGAAAATCTCTGAAGCAGTAAGAACAAAACGATATGTTCACACTTGAGCTAAATACAGGTTTGAGTCTCCATTTTAGTGCTCAATACCAAATTGTAAATTGGTTCAGAAAGAAACGGTATGGATGTGATGGATTTAGTGGTTTATTTTTAAGGTGGTCCTTCTCCAGGCAATCTATAATTTTCTTTCCTCCTGCAGTATTTCCTTCTTTTCTTTTCTTTTTGTAATTGTGTAGTTCACACAACCCGGAATTAGGTGCAAATACATGTACAAATTGCACCATTTGTATTAACAATTGACTTTCGCTCCAGCAGTAGAAAGATGGCATAAAATTGAACTGTCACAGAACTGTTAACACCTTCACGTCCCATTGCATTATGCAGTTCAGACATGGACATGAAATCTGCTTGTACAAGACTTGTAATTTGTCCGTGTATACTGCATTTCTATTCATTAGTTGCCTGGGTGACTACCCTTCCCGTTTACCCTAGTTTTCATTTGGTATCTAGCTATGCTTACACTTAATGTGCTTTACTGTGATGCAAAGCACATCAATCCTATAACCTTGACACGTGACATTGTAACTGCGTACAGAGCGTACTTCAGACTCCCGCTTGCCTGCTGCACTACACACATCAGCTAAAGTGAGGTCTGGTGGCTGGTAGAACATTTTTTCTCTCCAACAAAGCATGCACTCACCTTGTAATTAATCACAATGAGAGAAAATAAGGACGTTAACCAGGCTCAAATATTATATTTTATGTGCACTGCAAGCAGAGAACACATCTCAGCTAGTTGTCAAATGTTTGCTAATAAGGTATTGACTTTTTGTAACAAACACAATGAGTGCATATTTCTTAGTCTGTATTAATGCAGTTAATTAGCTAGCTAGTTTGGCATATATTACATTGCATTAGCTATCATTTCTTAGCCTAGTCAATTGGGGTTCCAGGAGACCAAATTATTCATATTTTTCAGTCATCCTAAAGCAATATATATAGTGAAACACATAGGAGAAGGTCTGTAATCACCAGCGTGTAGAATTTTACTGCTTAAATTTTACGATAGCAACATGGTAGTGCAATGCTGCCTCACAGCTCCAGATTTCCCGAGATCCTGAGCTCGGGATACTGTCTGTGTAAAATTTTGCATGCTCTCCCTGTGTTCGCGTGGGCTTCCTCTGGGTTCTTCGGTTTCCTCCCATTGTCCCAAAACATACAAGTAGGTAGATTGGTGACACTAAATTGCCCCTAGGTGTTGGTGAGTGTATGAAGGTGTTTGTGCACAGTGCCCTACAATAGACTGGAGTGAATTCTCCTGCCTTGTGCCCAGGGTTCCCAGGATAGGCTCTGGATCCACCACAACCTTAACCAGGATAAAGAAGCTTCTGGATATAAATTTTTAATACATTCTGAAAACGACACATGAATAAGGTCAAGCCAATTGCCTGGTCTTAGTGATTAAATAATATGAGGCATATGAGACTGCATTCAAAAACATGATGGTGTCAAGGTCAAGCTAAGACCTCCAAAAAAGCTGTAAAGTGTAAAAAATAAGAACTGCCCAGCACATTGAAGCACACAGACCTGACAGTTTTGACATAATATTCAGATAGACAGTCATGTCTGTCATGACAGAGATGACCTTGATGTAGCCCTTTCCTCTCTAACCAAGTTTCAGCTTCTTTTAGCCATCAAAACAAATAAATAATGCAATATGCATAAAAACATGCTTTCTGTTCAAACACGCAGGAGCCACAATCCTTTCACCACACTTGGCCTAATTTTGAAATTGATTTGGTAAACAAAGTAGACTTGTGTGCATCTCAGAGAGCTTAACCCCTCCACTCAGAGAGGCATGAAATCTGCTAAAAATGCGAGAATATTCTTAGAAACCAATCCCATCAAACAAAAACCGAGAAACTACTCCAAACAGTAAGAAAAAAGACTAATATAAAAAGTCTAATATAAAAAGTATATTTCCTTGACTAATTTACAATGTTAATTTCATTTAGTCATAGTAATAAATTGCTAAATTGTAACATTATATATTTAAATGTATATTCCAGCATTTATTTCCTACCAGATCTCTGATTCTGTAGTCTATGTGCAACTACCACAGAAAATAATTAAATTTCCCTGTACTAAGAAAAGAACAGAGAACTGTTTACTAAAAACTCACTCCTAATTCGAGTCTTAGGCTGGTTTGGGCAGTCAATAATGGTTCAATACATGACTACGTAGAATAATTTCACATGAAATAGGTTTTTGTGGAATCTGCACATGAGCTGAAAGAAATCACGAAAGAATTATACAGAAATATGCAATAAAAAATAAATCCCAACAACTGCACATAGCTTCCATTTTCCGTTCTTTTCTCAGTACAGGAATTTTTTTTATTACATTATGGTTTGTGGTACTTGCACATAATACTGTAGATACAATAGATACAAGTTAGGTTGAAAACATGCTGGAACATTCCTTTAAGAACATTTAAAACCAACTCGTGTTCATAAATGTTCTACCAAGAAACATTACTGAGTATTAACTAGCTCAGAATCTTTAGAATCATGTTGGCTATATTCTCAGATCTGATATTAGCCCTTACTATTTAGTGTGTTATGGGATTCTACAGCTTCATGGATCAGAAACTAGGTGAACTGATCATTAGAGATGTCACTAGTCTGGATGTCATATACACACCTTGTATATAAATGCCTCCAGGCAGCATTCTACTGCAAGAGTAATAGACAAAACAAAGACAAGTAACAATTAAGGAGCAGAACTGCAAGCGCTAGTCAAATGGCACAAATCTACTGCAGAAAAATATAAAAATGTTCAGCAAGAAATTTAACTATGTATCCACACTGCCCTTAAATAATAGTATCTTTAGTATATTTTCTCAAATGATTGGCCTGAAAATGCTGATTTTCTATAACAGCAGTCTAACAGTAGTACTGGCTGCAAGAAATTTCAGATTTATATTCATGCACTCATTCTAATATATTACTGTTTCTATAGCAACAGCTAATTCACAGGGATTTGTATGGTGGACATTCCATTTAACCTTTATATAATCTATACTATGTAGAGTATATAGCATATATACACCAGGGTTGGGGGTTCGAATCCCGCCTCCACCCTCCGTGTGCATGTACTCCCTGTGCTTCGTGGGGTTTCCTCTGAGTACTCCGGTTTTCTCCCCCAGTCCAAAGACCAGTGCAAACTCCCCCCCAGTGCCAACTCACGTTGGTCACTTATAGCATTATAAACAGCAATTCCTTCATTTTGTTTTAAAGTCAGTAAAACGTAGTATTTACTTAGTAAAGCGATTACCAAGTCTTCAAAACGGAGGACACTGCGATTTGTAATTTCTTGGTAACAATGTTTGTTTTACTGACTTTAAAACAAAATGAAGGAATTGCGACCAACGTGAAGTTTGCACCCCATGAAATTAAATAATCACCAAAACTATGCCATTCGTTTGTGCTGGTTTGGTGTTTGAGATATTAAACATAATTTTTTTTTGGCTGTGTGACGTCACTCTCCACCTCATGTCGCTCAAATTGCTCCAAATCGCCGCCATTTGTTTGTGCTTGGTTTGTGCCGTTAAAACAAACACTGTAACTATTTCTCTTCCTTAGATATAACAAGAAGGTTTTCAGGAGCGATGACATCACTCTCCACCCATGCTGTCCAAATCGCTCCGAACTGGCGCCGTTTGTTTGTGCTCATTTTGTATATACAGTATAAACAGATCAAAAAAACAATGTGTCATTCTTTAATAATTAAAATTGTAATCGTTGTTCAATAAAATACTTCAGTGCATATTACTTTAGGAAACTAATCTGCATTGCACCAGGCGGTATTACATCACCTGCATTATGTTTCTATAACAACATACCCCATTGTGTTTTATTTCTTATATTATATTATACTAAAACTTATTACTTTATCTGTATAATAGTTCTATCTATGTTTCTGATCAAAAAGCGTATTTGTAAGTAAACCTATTACGGTTTTATGTTTACTCTGCAAAATACCTTAAAGATACTGTTACTAAACTAGCCATATACTTATTAATGACTATTCTTTACTTTGAACGACTGTATATCACAAATTGAAAGTATACTTTAAATTAAAAAAAAAACAAAAAAAAACACAACAGCAGTGAAATATAGCTAATTCTCCCCATCACAGGAGGGTTACCAGTGTGAGAGGGTGAGGATGGTCTCTCTTTAATAAGTCCCTTAGAGGATCACAGACTTTTTAATTAATAATTTGTTCTTGCTTGTATGAGTCAAGTTTGTTTATTTGTCAGGTGATGACTGAACAGTGCACAAGGGAAATATCTTTATAACATGAAATACGAAGACAGACTCATGAAATGCATTGTTTTTCACCATAACAGTGGAGTTAAAACTTAATATAATTACTAATGGGGGTAAGAATGTTTTGCTGTCATTGCCAGACATCTACAAGAGGTTTAAAGTATATGCAATAAAGATGCATTACATTAGTTTGGAAAGAACTTAAGTAGGTCAGCTGTTGGAAAAGATGGACATGAAACACTGATTTGGGTAACCTTATGAAAAATTGCATGATATAAGAATTTCACAATTCAATCATTTCTTTTCTAAAGAGGATCATATCTACACAACATTTTAAACTGAACCCTTAGCCTTCATCAGATAATCCAGTCAATATAGAAATGCAGTTTTTGTCTGATTTTTGCCTGATATGTTGTTTTGTTTGTGACAAAACATTATCAGTACTGGTACAGCACAACTTTTACAGTGTTTCACATTTCTTTATCACACTATAATGTCATATGGTCACAGTCATAATCTGGATTATAATGCCAGTATTGTCATTTTGAAATAACCCATAACCTCAATGAAATTCTCACACACTGAATATACTGTCTCTCTGGACAAAAAATGTTGCTCAAATTTAGAGTTAATAACGTCTTATTCCTGAGTCTGCGTGAACTAAAAAGAGGAAAATCAGCACAACACAAATGGTTTTGACCCCAGAGGACTAGGCAAGGGACAGTGTAAAGGAGTGAGAGAGGGAGGCAAACAGAAGAGAGGGAATGGAGAAAAAGAGAGTGCTTGTGCTTCTTTTCAAGGCTCTGTGAGGCTAAGAGCGGGGAGCCTGGGAACGGCAAGCCGGTTTGGCTGCCCTGCGAGAAATATCCTGTGTTGTAATGTAAACAGTGCTGAACTCTGATCTAGCCAGAAAGCCCCAGATCTGACCCTGTATTCCCACCCAGGAATCTGCTACTGACATTAGGAGCTCATTTTCTCATTTCCTTGGAAAGGATCATGACCCTTCTAGAAGGTGGTGTGTGTGTGAATCCCTCAAATTATCTCCTTCTCCTAAATGGCCTCTGTGCCAAATCTATTGCTATTCAACTATAGCTATCTATTGCTATCCAGCAATGTGGCTTTTACACATTGTTTACACAAGTTCAGCATTTTCAAGCTTTATCACGCTAGAGATTTACACTGGTTAATTGGTGAAACTAAATGAAAAATTCACGGCTTAGTTAAAAATATACAACCTGATGTAGGGCTGCACTATTATGGCCAAAATGATAATCCCAATTATTTTGATCAATATTGAGATCTTGATTATTTATCATGATTATTCATTGAATTTAGTGACAACATATTTTTATTGCACTTTCACATTTAAATAAACAAACCGCTGCTTTCACCTCCATATTGTGCTACATTCCTACTAATGCACAAATCTTTGCATCAAATTAGACTGATCCTTAAAGTGCATCATCTCGTAGAAGCAAAACATAAATAGAATACTACCCAAAATATAGGATAAGTAAAAATAAAAATGCCATCAACCAAATGAAAATATGAAATCAAATATAACAATATGCAACCAAATGAAAACAATTCAGGCCTATGCAGAAAAGGCAATAACAGTGTTTACAGGAGGAGAGATGCAAGACAGTTTCTTTAATAATAATTACAAAAATTTAGGAGCACAGTTGAGGGTTTTTTTTTTGTTTGTTTTTTTTTTAGAGATGGTAACATTAATGTGCCACAAGATAACGCACAAGTAGGCATGAGAAAACTTGAGCTTGTCAATCATGACATAATTTAGGAACATAGTGTGAGCTATGACTGATTAATTTACCTTCTGATAAACTACATTTAATATTTTCAGTTGTATGCAAAAAACAACCGTTAACCTGTTCCACCTTGTAAACGAATACAATAAACATCATTGTTCAGTCTTTGAAGTCTGCACCTCTTAAATATATTTAAAGCTGCACTATTAGACATTTTCCACTGTCATGGTTCTGGGTTGAGTCGGTTCTCAAACCACTCTGTGTATATTATATATATATCTGAATAATCTCATATAGGATGTGATTGGGTGAGTTCATTTACCTGTCAGAGGCAAAGCGCTTTAGTTTAATGGTGTTCCTTAGGGATGCACCGATCAGTATTTTTACGACCGAAACCGATACAGATACCAATCTTTTTGTTTAAGCTTTAATCAGGAGGTCTGTCATAAACAGTTAAATATAAGCTCTCTGCTCATGGTCACTGTTAATTGAATTAAAATAATAGCAATGAGAAATACTGTTTGTTAATTGATAAATAAACAAGCATGAAATATTTATTTTTAAATATCATAAACAATAGTCCTAATTAAAAGTAGACTAACACAAACATGATCCATATTAGGAAAAAGGCTAATAGCTTTCTAAGGAGATAGCAAATTTATCTTAATGTCAAATTGATATTAAATGCAACCCATAGTAATTAAACATTATTTCATTTCTCATTTTCTTTATATTTTATGAAGTTATTATAATATCAATTTTTTTTATATTAAATGATTTATTTATAACTAAGCACATTTTCTGTCTTTACATTTTATAAGTTTTCTGTTTGTTTGTTTATCAATCAGTTGTTCTTTTTAGATCGGTTCCCCAGTACGTCTGCTGATAATATTGTTTTTTTGGGGGACTAATTCAAACCATGGAAACTGTAGTTGACTTTTCTGATGATATCTGGCAACCTTAAGTTTAAATGACGTGACTACGCTATGTATTTGAGTTAGTGAAGAGCCTAAAGGAGAGCAGCAGCGTACTCCTTCTGAACAGTTGCTAATCTTGAATATTAAATAATTCCTCACCAATCATAAAGAAGTTTGAATTAAACCCACTTTGTAGCATTAGCATTATTATTAATTTACTCCGCCCGACGCCGCTGTCTCTACACGAGTAGGTGAAAGTTCAGGTCATTTTGCGGGATCAATAAAAGATGGCGGTTTAGGAGATTGGGAAATTGAGAGAAGCAGATGATGTTCAGTGTTACTCTTGTCATCATAATGGCTTCTCTGCAGTATTTACACACTTATTCGGTTGACTGAGGTGATGAAAAGCAGTGTGAACTGTTGAACGGTGTAGATGCATTTTGGACTTCCTGTAGTTTTTATTCCGATTGTATTATACAACTCCGAACAGGTCACTCGCACTGGTGCAAATAAATATTTATTCACAGTTGCGCAAAGTACTTTTCAATCGCAAACGCGAGTGAAATGGTCGCACTGTAGAGCCCTCAGTTTATCTGCAAAGTCTTTTCCTGTTCAGCATGATGATGTTTAATGTCCCCGACAACCTCTGTAGTGCCATTTAGCACTGTGCTAGTGTCATGATTTCCCCTTGCGCAAGCGCTGGTGCTCACAGCGAAACTGGCAGCTCGAGCGCTAAAATGCTAAATCGGTTTCCGGGTTTTGGTGTTACAAAATGACGTCATCCCTGCACCACTCTATGGTGATTGGCTGCAAATTTAGGAAGCGCTTGATTTGATCTGTAGTGGAGTTTTCTATGAGCGGAGGACGAACTTTAAACGGCAATATCGCAGTCTATCATGTTTATTTAATCGTGGGCTGTCAAAATCGTAATCGCGATTTATACGCGATTAATTGTGCAGCCCTAACCTGATGGCCTATTTTTAAATACATCACAAAATCTGATTATTAGAGGTGGCTTGTAACACTACATTTACTCTGTGGTATTTACTTTCCTAACTTTTTAAGTAAGCATAGTGTTAATGTGTTATTTTTCCCCTCTTATTCGAGTCAAAGGTAAAATGTACTTTTACTTGATTGTATTTGGCCATGTACATCCTACAAATTTTTCACATTATTATTATGGGAGCTTGTTTTGTTCACAACAAATTATTTAATTTATTTAGTTTGACGTTACCCATTGCTTCCAGGTGAAATACCAATGAGGTCAAGCATTACATGACTTTGTTTCACCAATTCACAGCTGTCACATTAAAGTCTACAGTGCTTGAGCCACATGAATTTACGGAGGAAACAAGTGAAAAACTCCAGAAATAATAGCTATATGTGATAATGCAAAGTGCCAACATTATGTTGCCATAAGTTGCCTGTCTCCATTTACTTCCATTGAATGTAAATGTAAATAATCAACACTGCTTCTTCTGAAATGTAAATCTAATCCCGTGTAACCAATAAAATGCCATTTCAATACAGTTTTTTAATAACTATATTTTTTATTATTTTACCCACATCTGCTAGTTACGGGAGTAAATGTTGGAGGTACTACAGGTAAATATTTTCTTTATATTTGTAAGAAATTGAGTCAGAAACACTGATAAGTAAGAAACATTGTTTTCCCTCTGAACACAGGTTCACAGTTGCTAACAGGCGTGTATGAATGCTTGCACACCTGAACACGCAGGTTCCCACAGGAGTCGGATTACTGGTAAGTCCAACAAAGCACGCTGCTTGTCGAAGGACATGGTGAGACCGTCCCTCTTTTCCCTCTTCAGCAAAAAACCTGACAGACTCAAGGTACTTTCTAAGCTTAAGAAATTACATCAAGCATGAAAAGGATAGATTTGTGGAAGATTTGACTCAGATGTAGTTAGTATGTTCAGCTGCTAATTCAGTGGCTTGCAGTACCGTCAGGGCCATTTTGAATTTGCACTTAAAGATTGATTGCAAAGTCTGAGTTATGATCACAAAAACTTCAGTATAGTACAGCACTATTCAACTTATTAAAAACATTGTTTCATACATACACTGGGCTGCCAGCTTATCAGCTTTTTCACATGCAATAAATCAGCAACTCAGTGTCTCATCACACTTAATTTTTTTTCTTTATTTCTTCCTTACTTTATTTCTTTTTTGCTTTCCACTTACAACCCCAATTCCAAAAATGCTGGGACGCTGTGTAAATGTAAATTAAATACAGAATGCAATGATTTCCAAATTTCATAAACCCAACCCAGAGACTCTGACTCTCTAAGATACTCTTTTTATACCCAATCATGTTACTGAGCTGTTGCCAATTAACCTAATTAGTTACAAAATGTTCCTCCAGCTGTTTCCTTTTAGTAACACTTACTTTTCTAGCCTTTTGTTGCCCCGTCTCAACTTTTTTTTAAAAAAAGTTTAAAAAAATAAAATTACCTTATTTTTCCTTAAAATGGTACATATGCTCAGTTTAAACATTCGACATGTTTTCTATGTTCTATTTTGAATATCATATAGGTTTATGAGATTTGCAAGTTATTGCATTCTGTTTTTATTTACATTTTACACAATTACAATTTTGGAATTCAGGTTGTAGCTGATAACTTTGAAAAATTCAGTGTAATTTTTTTATGACTGACCCACAGTTAAAACAATTTTAAAAAGTCACTATACATAGAGGAAATTAAGACATTTTCACAAAATGTCTTCCAAAATTGTTCATATACATATATATTTTACATAGCCTTTAAGAATGCCTTTGACAAAAGAAGAACGTATTGAAATCATTCTCACGGCTGAATCGGAAAGCTGTTGCAAGGTTGTGAGGGATGTTAACAGGAAACAATGCAAGCACATTACATATGACACTGTTGCCAAACTTATTAACAAATACAAAAAGACTGGAAGTGTTGAAGACCAACCAAAAAGTGGACGTTTACGAACATCCACTGACGAAGGCACACATGACGTGGTGCTGGAATACATAGTCCCCTATGGTCCATAGTCCCCTATGGAATACATAGTCCCCTATGAAATACATAGTCCCCTATGGAGACTTTTGGGACACTGTGTATAATATCTTTTGCTCAAACACATAGCTAAGAAATAGCAATCATAATAATGCTGGAGGGTTTTAATCTCAAAATAAGCCCAATTGCAATGTTACAATATGTTACAATGTTACAACTGAGTATAGTTGTATACTCAGTAACAGGGCTGCGCGATTAATCATTTTTAAACCGATTTTAAAGGGTGCGATTTTCAAATCGTAAGAGCTGCGTTTATTTCAATTAAGGACCATCAAATATGGTAACAAGCATTTTTTATATTTGATGCAGAGTTTAACCAATGGGGGGAATTAACACTGCACATGCTGAAAAAAAAGCAAACACTTGAAAAAAGCAAACACTTGGCAAAATGAGCCAAAAACATCATTTGGAAAAGATGAGCAGGAGCTAGTGTTGCTTTTTTATAGTAATAAAAATTATTTAGTTCAATTAGAGAACAGTCACTACAATTAAAAACTGAACGTGTCTGCTCAATTCAGCATTAGCTTTATGAGTCAGAGTCACAGCACAGATCAGATTTCATTTATCACGTGACGAGAGTGAGGCGAGCTGACGGACAAGACGATGGCTGAAGATTTGTTTTCAAAAGTTCTATGTTTAATATAAGCGAGTTTGTCATTGCACTGTTTTGTTGTTGTTGTGTTTTTCATTAAGAATAATAAGGAACCCACCATTCAAGCAATTGCTGCACCCGAATTGAAGCTAATATGAAAGTTAAAGTAAAATGCGCACGACCGCACGGGCATTCATAAGCGATTTAAAAGAGAGGGGGAAAAGAGAAAACGCTCCAATGGGATTCATACTTTCCCATTGACCATACGGGAGAACACATCGCTTCTGGATTGAAAGATGCGCTAGCTGACTGACGTCTGAACGAAGAAGGCCAGGCGTGCATCACCACAGACAATGCAGCCAACATAATATGGGCAGTGGAAATAAATGGATGGACCAGACTTCAGTGTTTTAGTCACAGACTCTATCTTGCTATCGGTAAGTGTTCATATATAATATAGATTTTATCATCGGAAATTATTCATATAGAATACATAATCATATGCGTGTCATTTATTTTGAAAAAAACATTAGAATTGAAACAATAAAATATATTGGTAACACTTTATAGTAGGGCTGCACAATTAATTGAATATCGATCGTGATTACGATTTTGACAGCCCACGATTAAATAAACATGATCAACTGCGATATTGCCGTTTAAAGTTCATCCTCCGCTCATAGAAAACTCCACTACAGATCAAATCAAGCGCTTCCTAAATTTGCAGCCAATCACCATAGAGTGGCGCAGGGATGACGTCATCTTGTAATGCCAAAACCCGGAAACCGATTTGGCATTTTAGCGCTCGAGCTGCCAGTTTTGCTGCGAGCTCCAGCGCTTGCACGAGGGTAAATCATGACACTAGCACGATGCTAAATGGCATTACAGAGGTTGTCGGGGACATTAAACATCATCACACCAAACAGGAAAAAACTTTGCAGATAAACTGAGGGCTCTACAGTGGGACCATTTCACTCGCGTTTGCGATTGAAAAGTACTTTGTGTGACTGTGAATAAATATTTATTCGCAACGGTGCGAGTGTCCTGTTTGGAGTTGTATAATACAATCGGAGTAAAAACTACAGGAAGTCCAAAATGCATATACACCGAGAAACAGTTACTTTCACACTGCTTTTCATCTCCAAATGTGTAAATACTGCAGAGAAGCCATTATGATGACAAGAGTAACATCATCTGCTTCTCTCAACTTCCCAGTCTCACAAAGCGCCATCTTTTATTGATCCCGCAAAATTACCTGAACTTTCACCTGCTCGAGTAGACACAGTGGTGTCGGGCGGCGTAAATTAATAATAATGCTAACGCTACAAGGTGGGTTTAATTCAAACTGCTTTATGATTGGTGAGGAATAACTTAATAATCAAGATTAGTAACTGTTCAGTACGCTGATACACTTCAGTACGCTGATACGAGGAGTACGCTGCTGCTCTCCTTCACGCTCTTCACTAACTCAAATACATAGCGTAATCACATCATTTAAACTTAAGGTTGCCAGATATCATCAGAAAAGTCAACTCCAGTTTCCATGTTTTGATTTAGTCCCCCAAAAAACAATAATATCAGCAGACGTACTGGGGAACCGATTTAAAAGGAACAACTGATAAACAAACAAACAGAAAACTAATAAAATGTAAAGACAGAAAATGTGTTTAGTTATAAATAAATTATTTAATATAAAAAAAATAGATATTATAATAACTTCATAAAATATAAAGAAAATGAGAAATGAAATAATGTTTAATTACTATGGGTTGCATTTAATATCAATTTGACATTAAGATAAGTTTGCTATCTCCTTAGAAAGCTATTAGCCTTTTTCCTAATATGGATCATGTTTGTGTTAGTCTACTTTTAATGAGGACTATTGTTTAAGATATTTAAAAATAAATATTTTATGCTTGTTTATTTATCAATTAACAAACAGTATTTCTCATTGCTATTATTTTAATTCAAATAACAGTGACCATGAGCAGAGAGCTTACATTTAACTGTTTATGACAGACCTCCTGATTAAAGTTTAAACAAAAAGTTGGTATCTGGATCGGTTTCGGTCGTAAAAATCCTGATCAGTGCATCCCTAAGGAACACCATTAAACAAAAGCGCTTTGCATCTGACGGGTAAACGAACTCACCCAATCACATCCTATATGAGATTATTCGGATATATACACAATATACACTGAGCGGTTCGAGAACTGACTCCAACCCAGAACCATGACAGCGGAAAATGTCTAATAGTGCAGCTTTAAATATATTTAAGAGGAGCAGACTTCAAAGACTGAACATTGATGTTTATTGTATTTGTTTACAAGGTGGAACAGGTTAACGGTTGTTTTTTGCATACAGTCTGTAAAATTAACTGAAAATATTAAATGTAGTTTATCAGAAGGCAAATTAATTAGTCATGGCTCACACTATGTATCTAAATTCTGTCATAATTGACAAGATCAAGTTTTCTCATGCCTACTTGTGTGTTATATTGTGGCACATTAATGTTACCATCTCTAAAAAAATAAAATAAAAAAAACTCAACTTCAACTGTGCTCCTAAATTTTTGTAATTATTATTAAAGAAATTGTCTTGCGTCTCTCCTCCTGTAAACACTGTCATTGCCTTTTCTGCATAGGCCTGAATTGTTTTCATTTGGTTGCATATTGTTATATTTGATTTCATATTGTTATTTGGATGATGGCATTTTTACTTATCCTATATTTTGGGTACAATTTTATTTATGTTTTGCTTCTACGAGATGAAGCACTTTAAGGATCAGTCTAATTTGATGCAAAGATTTGTGTATTAGCAGGAATGTAGAACAACATGGAGGTGAAAGCAGCGGTCTGTTTATTTAAATGTGAAAGTGCAATAAAAATATGTTGTCACTAAATTTAATGAATAATCGTGATAAATTATCGAGATCTCAATATTGATCAAAATAATCGGGATTATCATTTTGGCCATAATCGTGCAGCCCTACTTTATAGTAAAATTAAAACCGTTAACATTAGTTAATGTTGAGTATTTCATTTACATATAATAATGATAAATAATTCTACAGCATTGGTTGAGCGTTGTTAATAATACAATTGACTGCATATACTAATATATGTTTACAATTTCAGTATTCAGTTTGTTTTAATGAACTATGTATTATGAACAAATAGGAATTACTAGTGAACAGTGTTGTATGTGTATAAACTAACATTATCTTAAATAAATAAATGCTGTAGTTATTTGCTTGATTTGTGATGACTGATGTTTGTATCATGACAGCTTTATTTGAAAACGAAATGCCACAATGTTGAAGTGGTTTTAAATAAACAGTAGCACTAGAAATTGCATTGTTTTCGTTGTTTATTGTAGTGTTAGAAGATAAAGTGGTGATTATGCTTGGTCTTTCCCAAATTTCTCTGTCTGGGGATTCATAAAGCATTATCTTATCTTATCTTTCTTTTGATGCTGTGCAAACCACCACAACTCACCAGTAGCTCTTTTTTTTAAATAATAGTAAATCGCATTTTAAATCAGATTTTTTTCTCCAAATCGTGCCACCCTAGTTGGTAAAATACCTGTTTAAAAGTGCATAGACATGTTAGTTGGCTAAATGCTCATCCCTAGTTTAGTGCAACTGTCTTTCCTCACAAGTACAATGCAACAACAAACAGGCCTGTTTATCTGTCTAAATCACACTTTAGCACAGTGAGGTTTTATGTTGAACAAAAATTATAGTAAGTTAATGAGCTAAGCATGACCGTGTTCCATCCATGGACTGCCATGTAGCATTATGGCTTGAGTTACCACAGCATGTGTAAAACATGACACTCTGAATGAAATGTGAAATGTGATGTTGATCCAAAAACAACTGGGAGCTGGAGATAAGACATAAATTATACACTAGTGGGCTACAGGGATTTCAAATGAATATATCTGTTCTGGAACAGTTAAGGATGGTTATATTTTCTGATTTTGTTCATAGCAAAATATACTTTGGTTCCTGGTTTTTATGTTTATTTTTTTCGTTCCTCAACTTGATTTGGAGCCCTGATGAATATTCTCTAATTGTTAAGATCAGGCCTCAACACATCTACACAGACTGTACACCTACACATGTCAATGCCATCAATCAAACGATCATATCAATAATGACACTACAATTAACAATGTGTGACAACACATTATTCAAGTATCATGCACAGAGAACATTTGCAAAAATCTAAATGTCAGCCTTGATAGGCCAATGATGCCCTTCTGCATTCTCAGTGTAATGTGAAATGTAGCTTTGCCACAGTTTAAAGCTTTGGACTTGAATCATAGCTACCAGATGTCTATGGGATAAATCTAAGCCCTCAACACACGGCTGGTATTTGAATTTAGCCACATGCAGTTGGATGAAGCAAATGACATTGCTCTAGCCATATGACAGCCAGCCTGTGCTTCTCACTGATCACCTCCCTTTGAGTGTGTGGGTTGGAAGAAATTCCTCTTTTATTTTTTTTCTAAATTCTTTTTCTTCACTATTTCCTCTCAGAACAAATACAGTTAGGCTTTTCTATGGAAGGTCAGTCTTAGGTTTGGTCTTAAAGATCATATTGAGTGGGATTGTCATGACCTATAGCTATTATTTTGTGCAAACTAAGCCAGGAGATGTATATGCTGAACAGTTCAGTGGTCTTCAAAGCCTCAGTCATCTCACAGGCTGTGAATAAAACATGAGGAGTACACAGGGGGTGCCTCACAAAGATGCCGCTAGGAGAGCTAGCACAGATGAGCCCGGAATGTCTTTGATTTCAGCAATGCGAACAATTCCACTGGAGTTTTACACCAAACTCTACTCATTCATGTTGCCTTTCCATTGCTAGGTTATTGCCACCATTCATTTTCAGCTTTCTGGTTCTAGCATAAAGCTTATCGTGGCTTGCTTTGTGCTTTCCTCTTTATGATGAGTGACTTTGAATCAGTAGTTCTAAGAGGGCAAAGACTGAAAAAATATGAAGCGGTGCAGTGAAAATGTGCAAGCGACATGCTTCATAGAGATGAGAAAAATAGCAAAATACATAAAGCTGTGCTATACATTAATAAAGCAGTAGGAAATTCTTCCAAAGCTGAAGTATGCTCTGTTTAAGACTAGTGTTCCTCATCCAGATGAAAGACATGAGAACAGTTGTGTTATCCACTGTGAGACACTCACCTTGATTCTGTATTTAGAGTAGTCCCTAAGGATTCATGTAACAGAAGAGAAGAGTGTATCCAGGGTCAGGCACAGCTCCAGCCTTTTCTCCTACAGCTCTCAAGCCAAGAACGCCACCAAATACTTAGGCATTTCCTCCTTCCTCATATTATTTTCATGCCTGCCGTGTCAGCCTTAATCCTAGCCATTCATATTAATACACTAAACATCATATAGTAGGATATCATATTTTACAGAAGCATTTAATTGTTCACTAAGGATCAATATGCTCAACTGGAAGTTCTACACTGTGACACAGATGTGTGGGAAATGTTGAACATGTGGTTAATCAAAGGGGTCACTGAACACAGTTAATGCGTCTCCTGATCTCTGTACAATCTGGCTTCAGATGAGCAAACACAACTAGTTGCAACTGGTCTCTCCTTCCGTGAGAGTGTGCTCCACATGGCCCTCCCACTGTTCCCAGATCTGTCACTACCTTGAAATTAGGAAATAACAAAAAGCATCCCGATGCTCAGGGCACTTAATCACTGGGTGGCCTCCCAACAACAGAGCTTTCAAGGCTTGTTTGACTTTGAGTAAACATAACCAGGAAATATATTCACTGGCACTAAACATTTATGTACGGGAGGCATGCTTCAAATGCTTTTACAGGAAAAGATTCATTCAAGAAGGTGCTTTGAGAGCAATATGTTAAAACCCATGATAGTAGCTAATGACAATGGATGGCATGGAAACAAATCCCAAGGCCACCGAGTTAAGTGTTTACTGATTTGTAACCTCTTAAGCTTGTCACTGTATGAACTGCTGAGAATTACACAGGATTAACAATCTCATGGGAACACACCGGGTAATGTCCTCCAACAGGCAGAAATGTTTAATTGATTTAACAGCTTTAATGGGTGTCAAACGGCGAAAGTAATGAGGAAGGCATGGGGACAGTGAACAAAAGCTCAACACTGTCCTATTGACCTCAGGGGCTTCCTCAAGCTCATATCTTCTTACTGAGTCAGGATTCTTATCATTATCCCAGCATGCTTTACTGACATACATGAGCCACTTCCCTGTCACATTCTAGCCATACACAAAAAGTAAAGTTTAATGGAGTAGAATTTTTTATAAGCTCAATATCCTTCTCATGGAGGTTATCATAATAAATTCATCTTTATCTACATATATCTAAAAATCTAAGCACCGACAGATGTCGATATGACTATAATGGTCAGCATAAGAACAGGTATAGTCTTTACAATAGTGTTACGACCCCGGTCTAGGGTCGAGGTGTAACATAAATTGGGGGCTCATCCGACCCTGTAAAAATCATCTGTGAAACCCTTCTTGTGGCTGTATATAGGGTAAGTTATTTCACTATACTCTTTGCTTGGCTGTTTTCTTTGTGGTGTGGGTAAAAAGGGTAGTGATTAACACACAATGACACACACACACACACACACACTTCCTTGTGATGACCATCCATTGATATACATATTCGTGCAGTTAATTAATAACAGCCAAATGTCCCCACGAGATATACCTATCCTTGTGGGGACAATTGGTCCTCACCAAGATATAAAACATGCATCCCCCCGCTCCCTCCCCCCGCTCCCTCCCCACTCCACACACACACACACACACACACACACACTTCACGTGGTGCCATTGTGCGTCATAGCGCGCGCTCCGGGCTCAGTTTTTTTGTAGTTTGGGGGGGTTTTTTTAGTGTAAAGGCATGTTGGAGTCCTTGTCTCAGATGCTTACCGCTATGCGTGTTGCCAGTCTCGGTTCTCCGTCCCCGGTCTCTCGGTTTTTCTGCTCTCCATTAGCTCTGGCTCCGTCCGGCCCGTGCGCCGCGCCTCCTCTCGCGCTCCTCTCCTTGCCTCTCCGGTTCCCGGCGCCCTGCTGTACAATACTGAGCAGCTGCAACGTTGCCTCGCGCTCCCGGTCCGAGATCTCAGCCTGACCGCGCGCATAGCGGCTCTCACACGCCGAGTGATGGCGGCGGCACAGCTCGATCCGCGCGCGCAGCCGCTCCACTATAGCGCTGTGGACAGACACCGGACTCACCGAGGCCATGGATCCCGATCCCACCGAGCCCAAGACAGGGGGGAACCCCGGAGCCGTGGCCTGCGCCGGAGCCGCTTCTCCCATTCCACACAGTCACACCGTTCCGTGCTCGTTTACCGCAGAAGTTTGAGCCTCCTTTTGCGCAGAACGCAGAGCATCTTAGAGTAAAATTACTCACAGGGAAAGATCTTCATTGCCAACCGTGAGGTTTTCTTAATCACGACACTTTTATTAAATCACAATCCATGCGCAATAAGTCTTCTGTCAGTATGTGGGTTTCAAAGTTTCCACCACGCTATTTGCGACAGTTGCAAATCTAACGCAAGGTGTAACTCCTAACAGGCTAAATCAGTTCCGTTTCGCAGTGTGTTCAAGTCCATAAACCCCGAGCACAGCCCACAGACGTATCCGTGTGTCCGGTCTTCCGCCTACCGCGAACTAATAATTGTAATTAGAGCCTATTATAATCCACAAAGCCAGAAACTTCCGGAGTGAAGGAGATATCTCAGTGCTGTCCCGTCATTCTCTTTCCTAATGCGTCCAATGCGCTGTTCCGTGCGCCTCCTCCCGTTTACTAAACAAATGCTGCAGAAACGCCGGAGCGGACTTCTCTCCTCCTCCTCCTCCTTCTCTCCTCCTCTCTTCCTCTTCTCTACGAGGCCGCTGGCGTGTCTCCGGCTGATTTTACACACCGAGTAAAGCTGAAGCACTGTCTGAGAGAAAGTGAGGTCAGAGTGCGCCCTCTAGGAGCGCTGCTGGAGAACTGCGTTTTAGCGCAAATACTTTCATCACACTCACATACATATATATAGTTGCAAAATTACAGCCCCCCCCCCATTATTACAAATTATTCAACCTCCACTGCAAATCAGGTTTACTGTAAAAATCGACAGACTTTCAGCTGTTTGCAATGAACAAATCAAACAAAAGCAATTGAAATAGTTAAACACAACGTATGCTTCAAGTGGTTTCCCCAAATTCAACTGAAAATGCAACTTGTAATGACTTCTCCAGTCTCAAAATTATTCAACCCCTGAATAGAATCCCTCATAGCATCACAAATATTCAAAACAGGTGTTGTCTCAAGCACACCTGATGCAAATAATCAAGGGCTTCATTAGGTGCACCAGGTGTGCTTGAGCTGGAACACATGAAATACCTGAACTGTCTAGGGGAAGAAAATACATAAAATACCTGGATGGGGCAGAAAAAGGAAGCTAACAACGGCTGCATATATATATATATATATATATATATTGCCTGAAATTTTTCATTACATTTTCAGTTTTCAAAGTTTTCACTTGAGTAATGCTCAGCCTACCAACAGCAACCTACTCAATAAAAAAATATTGAAGTATAATTAAATATTTAGGCCTAAGTTCACACAGCATAACACTGGTTATCATCTGCTTTTTGCTTTTAAGGAGCCCACAGATCTTTTGTAGTTGCTCTAAATGCTGTTTGCTTTTGCTCCTTCTGCTGTGCATTACCTGTGACAAGTATGAGTGTGTATCAGGGTTGCCAAATTGAGTCTCATAATTGGAATACTTAATACCATTAGTCTAAAAACAGGTTTGGATAAATATTTAGTTCAGATATAATTTGGTCATAGTTTGACAAGACTTGTAGTTCATTTTAACCCTTTATCAGACACACAATGAAATACTTGTGGAAAATAAATACGTTAATTCTAACTAATTTGATCACATTTAATAGAATTTCATTGTTTGTTTTTTTTTTTTTCAAATTCACCCTTTGGATTAGGACTTATGGATGTCTACCAGTTGGTTGAGATGCCCATTTAATGTAACGAAGAACTTACTGAGCAAAATGGACCAGTAGTGTGTTAAACCATACCATTTACAACTACAAATTTAGAATTTTGATTGTAAACTTTTCCAAGTGTTTATATATGAAATTATAATCAAATATGTTTGTATAATTATAACTTTTCTAACCCTAGGTATTTACTTTCCCACACAGACTAGACAGGATGAGACCATGACTGTCACTTTCTAAAAGACTACGAAAAAGAAAACACAACACAATAAAGTATAATAAATATTATACACACATATTTAAAAAGTTTATTCTACATATTTTACTAAAAAGCTCAGTTTGTGAGTTTAGTTTGTCATTCTTTCTGTTCGTTAAATATGGGAAATAAATCCTGTGGTTTATGAGTGCAAGTTTCTCTTTTATTAGTATATTTTTTTTGATGCATCATCTTTTTAATATTCATTGTAAAGTAAGAAGTTATCTTGATATGCTTGTGAAATTGCTGATAAATCAGCTGACAGCAGCCGGTGAACTCCTGCAAAATCACTTCAGTTTAACAACTTAGTGACACGTTTCAACACAACTTGTACATAAATATAGTGACATGACTTCAGTGTTATAGTTACATCATGTAGAGAAAGTCAAAAACAAGCTATGTGTTATCTTTTTACTAACTTTTGAGATTTTAGCTGGGTAATTTGATGAATGAGGTGTAGCCTTTGGTGATATGAACGTCCGGTTTTCATACCAATTTCAAAGTTATATTTCAGAAACGTAAAGAACTCCTTTGTGGCTGTATTATGTTCAGAACACTCATTGTAATCCCTTGAGATAAATGGAAAAGATGTACTACAACGTCCTCTGCATCTGCGCGTGAGCTTTACATAGATCCTAACTTTATTGGTTTGAAACGATTACATTCCAATTTATCCAATTTACCCATGGGGCGTGGTGGATTTACAAAATCAAACTCTTGGTTCCTAATTACATAGCTCATGTGTACTTTTTATTCACTATCGCTACATTTATTTGCCTATACAAGTTTAAAATAGTTAAATTATTTATGTTAATGTGAGTTACGCATGTCTCAGGCTCTTTAAAATGATAAATGGTCTGCACTTATATAGCGCTTTTGTACAAGTTATGTACAACACCAGAAAGTGAGACCAGCGCCTCCTAGTGACAATAAAAAGGAGCACACCGAATATACAGTATATCTACTCTTTTCAAAGCTTCCATCAGTTTTGCTTAGTTCTTTCTTGGTTTTATTTTACAAATTTGTTTTATTTGTTTGTTTCTTTTTGTTTCTTTCTTTCTCTTGTTTTTCTTTCTGTTGGTTTTTATGTCTCTTGCTTTTTGTTTGTTGTTTTTTTTTTCTTTCAGTTGCCTTTTTTGCTTTGTTTTTCAGTTTTTTTTCTTTCTGATGCTTTTTGTTTGTTGGTTTTTGTTTGTTTCTTTCTTTCCTGAGTGTCATGATGAATGTCGGTCGATATTAGCACAATCAATGTCGTTGTTCCAATAAAATGGCCAGTGTCTACTGTAGCATGTGATTTAAGTCTACACTATGTAACTCAGCACCTGAACTACAGCATCAGAATGCATTTGTTTAGTACAGGATCCCTGTTGTTCTCTGCTGATCATCTGGTAGACTGATCCGAGTTTCATGTGATTCAATTAGTCACACGATCACTCCATTTGAAACCACAAGTCAATTAAAATGCATATATAAAACATGGCTGTTTTCTCAGCTCTCTTCCTGAAGACCGTGGCTTGGAGTAAACACCAGATGAGTGCAGCTGAATAACAGCTGAATATCAGCACTGAGTGGCAAAAGTGAACAGAGAGAGATAGTGGTGGAAACATGTTGACATAATGAAGGCCTGAGTCAGAACACAGGGAGCTGTTTATTAGGACAGACTGAGTCATGGCTGTGGCTGCCAGAAGGGGTCAGTAGGGCTTAGGGATGAGCTTTAGTCAGATCAGAGACAGCAGGCACAGGGAGTGGCTCTACACCAACACAATACACACATGGTGATGAGGTGAGGGTGTTTACACTGACCTGTAAGCCTACTCACTGAATTATTACTGTATGAATAATCTGCTCACATTTGTTGCAATTAACAGAAACACTCAAATGTATCACCATATTTACCTTCAAAGACAATCTAAACGCTTGTGTTTGCACTGCAGTTTATTTCGGTCAACATTCTGCGGATATAATATCATGGAATAACAATGTTTTTTTTTTGTATCCCAAAAGTACCACATTAGACCATTTGACTGGCTTTACTTGGCATATTGCTTCACAAAGATCAAGATGCGTAGCATAAATTAATGTTAGTAGAGCCACAAACATTCTTACAAGGTTTTTCTTCCTGCGAACACACAATAAATTAATAAATTAATTCACAAGCAATTGGATATAAAGGCTTTACAGTAAAAGTAGAAATAAGACGAAGTGTACATTACTCAAAAGAATGCAGTAAAAAGAAAAGCTGAACTTTTTTTTTATCGTGCTCAGACAGCAAGTCATCCAACACATTACGGCATACACACTAACACAACAAAGAAATTCAGTTCACTTACACATGCTCTCCCAGAACAGCACATTACACATTTCACTTTTAGCATAGACAAAGGCATGGGGAATAACTGATTTCAGTCTCACAGCCTTTCAGCAGAATCACAGAATGCTGAAGGGCAATGCCAGTGCACCATTACCACAGAAGTACTTCTCCAAAGGTTTCCAATATCATATGTTACAAAAAAGTCGTCCCATAATCCATGCTGAAAAAATGCTGTAATCTCAAATCAAGTAAAGGAGGACCTGGATTAAAGAGCGAGGCTTCACATGGAGTTTTTATGTAATAATAAATAGGAAGTAGCCTTGATGGAAAGCAAAGATTATGTATTTGTAATTCAATTTTCAATAGGACTGGCTTATTTCAATTGGCAGAAACATCTCACGTCTCATCTTAATGTCTTATGATATCTTAAAATGACATGTAAATTTATATTTTGGAAATTCCAGCTTGCGCTTTTAGAAAAAAATAAATAAATAAAAAAAGTTAAATGCAGAAAACTTGAGGATTCTTGTTTGTTTTTATGGAGGAACCCATACACATTCTGTGTAAGAACCCTGTGTGTTAATATGCAATGCTCTTGCTAATTAAAAAATAAAGTAGCTTAAAATAGAACCGCACAAGTAGAACCATTGAGGAGACCCCCCCCCCCACACCCTCCACCCCCAGATAATCTGCAATGACCTCTTTATACATTATGTGATTGCACATTTGGTCTCTATGACAGTCTCTACTACAGTGACTTTACATTGAAACTGCATGTAGATTTTAACACAGAAACAAATGCATTTTAAGAGTAAAAGAGAATTGACTAATTATAATTGCTTTCTGCCTTTGAAAAAAGTAACACTCTTCATTACTGCAGTAAATTCCAATTAATCCGTTCCAAGACACAGTACAGCTATGACTAATTCACCTGGTTCATTTCAAAATACTTGTCTGTTTAATATTTCACAGTAATGTCACACTTATGTACAGTCGTGACCGCATATTAATCTGGAGTTCACAGAGTTTACATGGAGCTGCGCCAAAAGTGATTGACTGGAATGAGTGGACAAGTAGGTCAGTAATGCTTTAGTGTTGGTCCACTGCTGCCATCCTGTAGACTAGAAATTCCAGAGATGTATTCTATGCAAATAAAAAACGTTCTTTAATAATTATATATATACACACACGCACACATTAAAAAAAAAAAAAACTATAAAATGAATTTTCAAAAAAAAACCTCATCTTGTAACCTCTGATGTATACAGACTAGTGTGGCACTTCTGCTGGCCCACAACTGCACGCTTCAATAAATATGGCCGTGAATCCAGGAGGAAAATATACAGATACAGTATCAAGTCATAATATCCTTGAGAACCACTTCATTATTTACTGTAGCTTTTCTATATCTTATCTGATACATCGTTGAAATCCAAAATCACTTGAAAGTAGTAAATTTGTCCACTAGCAAAATGCTTGGCAAGGACAAGCGAATTCAATTTATTGCTAAGTCTCCACAGAGAGAACACGTGATCCGTTTTTATCATCTTCCTGACCAAACATGCACAGTTCAGCTAAATCTGCATGGGTGGATCTCTCAATACACTCAGCTACATAGCTTGAATATAGTTTCATAAATTGAAATGCTTGTTCCTTACACCACACACCAGCAAGCTTTGCCTTATTTTGATTTTTTCCGCCGAGTCTCATGTTTGCTCAGTCACTGATATTGTTATTTTCCCAGAATCAATAGAAGTCAGACAGCAATTCAGTTTGACTGGAAAGCCGTTATTGTAAGCTCAGTCAACTCTGAAAAGAAACAGTTATTTAAATTTCATGCAGCGCCCATTTGTTAGTATTGATAACACTGCACTAGAGATAACTTTCCACCAATCAATGATATCTGTGGACCATATTGCACTCCCAAACAAAAAGGCAAGTGCATGCAACTCATGCTGCAACTGCACAGTCTGAGGTTCATATTTGGTATTTTCTTTGAAATATGAGGCTTCAGCTTACAAGGGTAATGAGAGAGATTAATCGTATCGAGTCAGTGAGACATCTCAAATGTGTTTCACTATTCACAGATAAATCTATCTGCACCTTGTGTCTTGTAAATTGTTATATACACAAACCTGTGATGGTTTGTACAAATATATGTTGTAGAGTACATGGTTTGCCTTCTATTGATATACATCATTTTTCATGTGATTAATATCTTTAGCATTCTCTAATATAAAATTGGTTTTGATATATTTTGGTTACTATCCTCAGATATGAACGGGTGGAGCACTATGTTTTGTTTGTTTTTATTTTTTATTTTTTGTGGGCAAGAGCAAGCAGTCAGATATTATGCTTTCGGGACAAACAAGATCATTAAAATGAATGTGTGGAATTGATTCATCTTTAGTAACTGCCTGGTCAGGGTTGCAGTGGTTTGTTTATACTAGTTTGTTTATATTTTGGGAAATGAAGTTTCAGGATTCAAGACACAAGACATTTTTATGTGCATATTGAAGCACATTTTTGATGTATCCCATACTGATGGATTACGATACAATAATTTATAAAAAATTATGGATTAATCTCTGTCCATAGTTAACAAGCAACGCCGTTCCTTGATGATTAATGGCTATTTTTTCCCCTCATAAGACCAAGGGTTTGTTATGGCTTTGGGTTCCATTTTATAACATCGCTTTGTTGAAGGAAGAAAAATCCCTCATGTCATGGCACACCAGTCTGATGGAAAATGAAGTGATAAGGAGGCCCATGTGCATTGTGTGTTTCATCTTGCTGCCAGAATTAGCATGTTAGTACTCTGTCAGGATTTAATGCCTTTTGCCGGCTCACTGGACTGCCGGACGTCCGTCCACTCCTGCATGGTGTTCTGAAGGGCCTGCGTCTTCTCCTTGTCCACCTGGACATAGTCAACCTTCTCATCTGATGTCGCGGAAGACGTGGAAGGCTGTGTGGAGAGATCAAGGATGAAATAAGCTAAGAGACCAAGAAGAACAAGAGCCAACATTTCACCACTGATATGAGCAGCTTAATCAGTTCTTCTGAACTATTTCAAGGCTGTTAGTGACTCACAGTGAAGTGACATCACATATGTGTAGATATGAAACTGGGTACACATGTTGAGATGATATTGCATAAGTGTGCTGCAGACATCCTCCTATATTGAAAGGACGTCTGACATAGACAGTTTACTTCTTTTTCTACATAGTTGTTTTCTACAGTCCCTTATATACGCACTTTCCTCCTTGAACTTTTCCACACGTTGTAGGGATGCTTTCATCAGGTATTAGGAACCTAGCAAGATGGATGGCACCAAACATACGGCAATCCAAGAAGAAAACCTGATCTAGTCTCAAACAGACTTGAGACTGGGGTGGAGGTTCACCTTCATACAGGACAATGACCCTAAGCATACTGACAAAGCTATACTGGACTCTAAGAACCTGAATATCTTAGAATGGCCCAGTCAAAACTTAGACCTCAATTAGGTTGAGAATATATATCTGTGGAGAAATTGCTGTTCCCCAGTCATCTCCATCCAATCTGACAGAGCTTAAGCAAACTGCCAAGAAGACTGGGAAAAATATCAGAATCCAAAGTGCAAAGGTGACACAGAAATATCCCAGAAGACTTGTACAGTAGCTGCAATTGAACCCATAGGTGGTTCTACCAAGTCTTGGTCCAAGGTAATGAATACTTATGCAACCAACAAATGTCTGCTTCTCTGTGTAATAAAATTTTGTCACAATAGAAAAAATATTTTGCACCTTCAAATGTTAGACATTTTGTCTAAACAAATGGTAAAAATTGTACCACTGTATAAAGTTCAAGTTGACTGTGCTGTCTGGGTCAGAGGCGCATACTCTCTCTCCCATGTCAATCACAGTAACACTAGCCAATCATGGGCGTTTGTGAGCTCATGTATGTGGAAGAGGGCATATAGTGCTTTCCTCTGCACTGTGACGCAGCAGGAGCAGCAGAGAAGCAGATGCAGTCGACTATCTTCATGTGTCTCAGAGGAACCCCTTGTTAGCCTTCAAACAACTGGAAGCTGTCATATAATAAGGGAGAGCTGGCTGGTGAGTGGGAATTGGCAGATGACCAAATTGTAGAGAAAATGGGGGGAAAATATAAAAATACATGACCTACATGACTGAAAACAGTAATATAGGTTGAGTGTATCAAAACAACAAACCTACAACCTATGAGTACATAACTATCATCATAAATAATATAATGAGGCTTGCAGTTTCAACTTGAATCCCTTATATGGTGAGAAGGTACCGTATACATTACGTTACCTTTCTGTGAGGACCAGGGGAGCCAGACTGGAAATCTAGAGCCAAGTAGTCGACGTTACCACCTTTCCTAGAAGCAGGGCTGCTGGTTCCACTCACTGCTGGCGAGGTAGATGCTGGGTTTTGCTACAGATGCACACAATTATAATTTAAGAGTCTGACATAAAGCCTTGATGATGCTACTGCAATAAAATTGTAATAATAAGGTGCAATCAATATATATATATATATATATATATATATATATATATATATATATATATATATATATATCTGCTATTAATAGCTTTACAAACAAATCTGCAGCACTAAATCTGGTTAAACATATAATTCTTTGGCAAATGTTAGCTGAAGTTAGCTGAAAGGTGTGGTTTTGAAAACTAGGACATGTACAGGCAACATGACAGAGAAAATAGGATGTCAAGGATTGGTTTGATTTTGGTGTTTTCCCCTCTGACCATATATGTAGCCAAAAAGCGTTCTGATTTAAAAATCTAATGAAGCACAGCAAAGTTTTGTTAAGAAGATGCTGTCAAATAAAGTCTTTAAGATTAGATAGTGAGTCAAACGAATGTGAACCACTGTAAGCCTTCCAAATATTTTAATATCATTTAGGAAGGAATTTCCAAAAATGCATAAAAGATACTTGTGGGTAGAAACCAAGAATGTAAATGTACTGTGTTATTTTTGCACTGAAGAGAATGATAGTTATTGAAAAATGATGAATGTACGTTGGTAAAGGCCACACATTAAAGCCTTGAAAATTCTGTACAAGTGGCAGACCAATGATATCAAAGAATCAATTCCTCTTCAGTCAGGGGATGCTTTAATTCACTATTCTACTCTGAGCAGAGCCAATTAAATAAGCCAACAATTTTCACAATCCTGAGTAAGATGCACTGGTGGGCTGTGGTGTGACCTACCACAAGCATCTTTTAATTGGTGAAAGCTGTTCTATATTCAAAATTGCCATCAACAAAGCACCAGGTAACACAGAAAACTGATTCTTTCTTTAAATATATGCATCAGTTTGATAATGGAAGGAAAAAAAAATTTCTTCTTTGAAAAAAAGATGGTTCTCACTAATTAGCCTAATATCTTTATTTACACAATACAGAAACTCAGGTCTTTCTCACTCAAAGCCCTAAAGAGCAATGCTACTCTAAAGACAAAAGGCATTCCATCCATTGTATGGGGTTAAACACACCATTGCCACATAATTTTCCTCACTGTCTGCAGAATCAGTGCTGGTGATGCTCTGAGTGGAGATGGGTCGACAGTGTTGCGAGGAGATGGAGTTCATAACAGGCCTGGAATTAAACAGAAAATGCATGTTTTGTAAAAAAAAAAAAAGGCTCCTATTTTTGTTTTTATAAAAACCATTGAATTTCATTCAGCAAAGATGTAAATAGCTTCACTGTTGTTCCTTAATTATATCAACACTGTTATCAAATACAGACTCATCTATAAGAAATGCACACTGAACAGATGATAAATCAACAAAATCCTGTCAGTAATATAAGATGAATTTCTGAGCTCTGGCATCACACACATGTTAATAGCTAATCACAAAAAAATTCCAGAGCTAGTAAAGATGGCTAAAAATCACTTACACGGGTCTGCTCCAGGACAAGGTAACAGGGCTCTTAAAAGGAAGCTCATCAATGATGCCATTGTTCCTCAGGTCCAGAGGTGATGGCTTTACTACAAATGACAATAATTCAACAAATATTAAAATAATTATTAGTACTGAATATGTTCCTTTAAATGTTTAAGTGATTTATATATAGCAAAATAAATAGCCAGATATTTGAATACTTTGATCATGTTCTACCCTACTACCCTTTGATGCTGATAACCCATAACTGTAAACTCTTGGTCACCAGTAATCTGAAATGATCAAAACACATCCCTCACCTTTTCTGTTGGGCTTAAGGTTGCGGTTGATTGGTGGAGGCGTGACATCACTCACACGGCCCGGTCGGTAGCACATTGAGGCTGTACTGCCTTTCCTAGCTGGCAGAGTGGCAGAGAACCCTGGGAAGTCAAAGTGGTGTGGACCAGGGCTCATGGGAATGTAGTTGCTCTTAGGGCTGTCAGCCAGGGCAGCGTTGAGAGGGGAGGTGGAGGAGCCAGGGTTCATAGGTACGTAGTTGTCTTCAGAATTTCCACTGTCTGAGCGGGTAAGTGGAGGTTTTTCTCTCTGCAAAATATGTGAGAATCAAACTAAAACTAAGTTTTCATTGCATGACATCCACGTCTCTGAGTTTTAATGCTATATAAAAAAGAGATGATGTAGGTTTAAAAGAGTGTTTTACCAGGTAGGAGCCATCATTGATAGATTCTACTGATTGACCAGAGTTATTGAAATAGTGTGGACGCTGATTGCAGGTCTCAAATGAGGATCCTGCAGAGAAGATAAATATAAAAACCATCTTCAGAAAACAGCTTCTAATGATAAAGTTTGCTGGAACATATTCCTGACAGAACTCCTGGGCTATGTTAAAAAAAAAAACAGTCATTCCTGCATAAATTTCAAAGCAATGAGCAATGAATTCTCAGAGTGGTCAAAGCATTAAATGACTTCATCATACACTCCATTGCCTTTCGATTATCCTTTCTGGGAACATGGCCGCCAAGCACAGGTGCATGAACAGACTGTTATTGAGCCAGCAGGGTCAAAAGGTCACTTCCTGTTACTCCAGACATGCTGGCCTAGCACAACTAAGCACAGAGCCATCATGGAGGCCCAGAACAGAGCCTGCTCGTCTGTTTTTTTCTCTGCTTCTCAGGCCGGAACGAGCCACTCTGGGACTGCATGCATGGCTTGAATTTCATTATCCTCCCTGCAGATCAGAGCGGCACAAGCCAGATTGCCTCTGTTTCAAATCAGATGTGAGCAGTGAATGGAGAATGGGAGACAGATGAAGATACAGGAAGGGGGAATGGAAAGGAACCAGTTTATAACTGAACAAGACAGAAGTGAAAGCCTGAGATTATCAGCTGAAGTATATGATTCTGGATGAAATGAAGTTAGAAAAATCTATGGTTTTCGGAGAATTTAAGGCTATCAATTTCTGTGACGAGTATGTGAAGACACTGTCTTGGAGATTCAAAATCCTTTCGTATTATCTCTATTCTTTTTACGTCAGAATCACAGTGATGTAAAGCATCTGGGTGACTTACTAGAGTTATTAAAGTCAATTAAAATGATTTATGATTTGAAACATAAACTCAAGAACGATTAACATAAGGATATGGTGTGATTTTTGTACATTATCCATGTAGTATAAAATTATTTTTTTTGTCAATTATCTATATTCCTGAATGGCATTACTGTATGACTAAATTTCTTTCGATCAATATATTTTGTGTTATTTGTAAATAAAATTGAATGGTGTAGGAATATTTTTATGCGACTTGCTAAATTTATAAAAGCAATACAAATGAATTTAAAATACAACACAAACTCTGGACACTAATCAAAGATATTTGTGGAAATATGAGGTTTCTATTTTGTATTACTTTCATGTCAGACATATTTAAATCTAAGACAATGTAATTTAATTGAATGTATAGTATATAAATTGTAAATCATTCATTTAACGTTCAATACCTCTGTGAAGCTTGATGTTCTCAACAGCTGGAAGCGTGTTCCTCCGTGGAATGACAGACATGTTGGCCACGTCTCCATTCTGTCCTGTGAGGGTCTGAGGGCTTCCCCAACGTGTCTCTGAGTTCAGGCCAGGTTTTGGTGGTCTGGGTGGTGGGGGGCCACCCGTTGAATCTGCACTGTTGGGTGTCAGAGCATTATGGTTCCTATCAAATGTGCGAGGTATCTGGTAGATAGAGCCAGGTGTGCCAGGCAGGTCATAGTTGTCTGGAGGTCGCTGGTCGTTGAAGTGCGCAGTGGCGAGGGCATTACAGGGTGTCTTATAGGTGTAAATTTCTTCAGATTCTAGGTCAGAAGGCTCCTCAGCACTGTGGGCTCGGGGTAGGACATAGCAGGCCTCACGGGGTGAATCTGCACGCACCCCAAGCTGTTGGTGTTTGTTGGATTTGGGGAGGCTGTAGGAGCCGAGAACTTGAGAGCCTGTCCCGTTCAGACATTGTGAGACGCCATGAGCAAGACGCTGAACTGCTGAGTCACTGCCCAACAACAGACTGCCACGCTGTGCCTGCGAGAAACTGGCACTCCTGGTGGAGAATTATATAGTATTTACAGAAATATATATTATAGGTGGTGTCTATTTTTTGTACAGATTTATTTATGCTTATCTTCTATACTGAATGATATTTACAACACACATTATATATATATATATATATATATATATATATATATATATATATATATAGGGAGCAGCCAACAAATGAATTCATATCACTTTTTACTGTTTTACAAAAAATTTTTTGCCTTTGAACTACATACACAAGCACAAACAATAGTCTCTCTGAACTCCCTTCTTATTTCCTTATACAGTCTATACATAATATATAAATAAACATTACAGTATTATAAAGCCTTAGATGCTTTGTTTTAGGATTTGGTGCAAAATCAAGATATCAGACCCGTTAACATCTAGTCTGTTCCAGTAAGAGGTTTGTTTGGAATAGAGTACATAAGACACTGTGTTTAAAAAACAAAATCTATATACAGGACTGCCATAAATGCTATATTACATGACTGCACCCAAAAGGCAACAGTCAGTGTTTCCCACTCTCAAGCATGATGGATGATGCTATCAGAGGCTATAATAATGCAGTCTCACATTCAGCTGAGTCATTTCATTGCTAAAGCAGTCTGATATAGTGGGTGTAGGGGAATAACGCTTAAACTTGCATCCATATTACAAAATGGACTTTGTGTAACTTCATATAAACAAGATGTAGGAGCTGGACTAACAAGTGGTACTCCAAAGACATTGAGACATTAAACATCTTTAAGGATTGATAAATCACTAATGTTCATATGCTGCCTTCAGTTTGCTTTGCTCAAAGAAACATGCTCTAAATCCAGCTGCATCACTAAACCCTTCACAGTATAATAATAAATCTATTGGTCAAACAACACTCCTTAGATACCCTTAAGTCATGAAGATGATTATGGGTCATGAGCACTTTAAGCTCTGCCTTGTGGATGATGTGACATGGAAACTAAAGTAGAGTGCATGACATTAAGGCCTGTACCCACTCAGAAGGCTGAAGTGTATTTGTGGGACTGTGATTTATGTATATTATCTGTCTAGGGAAGTGGGGGATAGCCCAAAATGGGGAATTCAGGGAAAAGATGGAATGTAATTCAAATCCTGTCAATGATAACCTCATAAAATACATAAAGCTCTAGAAAGTAGACATCTGAACACTGCAGAAGAAACGTTCACATCACTCTTTGGGGCTTGCAACGGAAAACCACTAAGGCTGCAAACACCCAAAGAAGAAAAAAAAAGATTATCTGAAGTGCAAAGGCTGAGTAAGAATACAGCACTGTGACTGGGTAATGTTATGGGAATAAGACTAACACAGTTTCTCTAACTACTAATAATGACGGTTCAACCATTTTCACTGTGATTGCTTCTCTGACGTCTCCCCTCTTTACCCAGCCACTGACTTTTTGTTGACAACCTCCTGTAGATAGAGTTGTACTTATGCCAATTTCTTTCTATTTTTTAACAATGGATTTAATGGTACTATTTTGGGATAATTTTTTTATAAACAAATCCTAATTGATGCTTTCCAATAACATTGCCCCTGACCTGTTTTTTTAGTCTTCATAATGCTGTTGGTCAGAAATCTGGGGCTGCTCATGAACAGGTATATTTATACTGAGCTCACATAACACTTTAATTTCACAATGGTGAACTTCATTCAACTAATTATTTGCGTTCTGATGGCAACTGGTTGTACTAGAACAAATGTGTGTCACACCTAAATGAGTAAACACCTAAATATTATTGCCTATTTTGTGTAGAATCATGATATAATACCATTTAACCAAGTACGCAGGACTCTAAATTACATTTAAACGGTAATAAAAATGCTCAGGGCTTTCCTAAAATCTGAATATCTTATTAAAACACTTTAATGCATTAATTCTTTGCGCTTCTGCAAGCCATTTAATCAAAATCAAGGAATATATTTAAGCAACAGAACAATCTATTAAGATCCTGTCTTATCACAATTATCTGTGATTTGGTCAATATGCACACTTAGATCATCACAGCCATGATGTTATCCATGATAACACATGACTTTGAGTGTTCTAATGTTTTTATACAAAAGTTTACAAAGTAAAGAAAAAAGTACAGCATAGAAACTGTGAACAGTGTTAGAAGTATCTACTGTATATCTTCTGCCACAAAAATTAGTTTCCCCACTATGAATAAGGCACTATGAACCTTGTATGCTATGCAACAAAGTAACAATATTGTTCTTGTAGAAGAGTGAAACATTCTGCAGAGTCTGTAAATTAATGACTAGTCAGGAAGCTTTGCTAGCCTACTCCTCAACATAACAGCTAATATTGTAAACATTGTCATATTAGTGGAAAAATGCCAATATAATTTTATTGTACATAAACTGATTGAAAGGTAGTTATTTGTGTTGGCTTGTTGGTTAATAATGTAAAAGAAGCAATGAACATGTTTTTACAATAGTTATAAATCAGGGTGTGACCTGGCCAAACAATTGGTATTTACAATTAATAATGATGGCACAGGCAGTGTTTTGGCAAATGTCTGCATATGATGACTAAATTTTTAGAGAGCAGGAGCACCACTGTGTAGCAGGACCATTGGTGCATCCAGGCTAAGCATGTCTCTAATGCTTTAATCCTAATTGAAAGGTTTGTGTACTAAATATATATCAAGCCATACAATAATTGTGCAGATTTGCTGTTAGATCAGCAGAATACAGAATTTCCAGACTTATTTTATGACTTTGTGCTTTCAGAATACCAGAGTGGTCACTCTACCATTTTATCTGGTATTTGGTTTTAAAAAATGTCATACTTGCTATTAGCTTAGATTCCCGTGCTTAAAATTTGGTGGTATTTTTCAGTCTGAAAATTCAGAGGTAAAGATGAGCTTCACTAACTCTTTCAAAATTCAGAAGGAATACATGCATGTTTTAATTGCCTTGTTTACACCTAATAGAAAAAAAAAACTAATGATGGTTTAAGATGGATGACAATGGTTGCTGTTGTGTGGTCTGTGAACTCTGAGCGGATGTTTCAATACAGTAGGAAGCATACAAGGGTGGTGTGCAGAGGTCATGACCCTTACCGTGCGCTCTCACTCTTCCGGCTCATGCACTGGTGAAGAAGGAGGTAGTCCTGAGGGGCGCTGTTGGACAGGGGGGCATGGGGGTGACGTATTGGCATGTCAAAGGTAAACAGCATTGGTTGGCTAGAGTGTGAGGGCACAGTCGTCTTGCGTTCACCAAGCAGAGGAGCCAGAGAACTGCTGAGGTCACCAGCCATGGAGCGAAGCATGTGGGTAGTGGATGGCCTATCATCTGCATTATTAAAAAATAAAATCATAGAAGATTTAAACATTGTGCATAATATTAATTCAGGCATCACCCAACTTTCAGTTTTATTGGATTTGATTGGAATTAAAACAAAAACAAAACCAACATTCATCACAAACATCATGAGGTCACAGGAAGCAAGATGTCCTGAACACTACAGAAAGGATTTTACTTAAAATGACCCTCCAAAATGGATGTATTGATTTCTTTTTGCATGTCTGTATATAAAAAGACCAAGAACAGCAGCCAGCTTCTCTTTCCCGCCATGATCAATGAAGTAAACAGACGAGGAAAAATAAATTAAGAACGTTAAGCTGTAACACCCATGTTGGCAATTTGGACTGAATAGTTTTCAGTGTGCACTCTAAACTCAGTCACTGGAGACAGACAATCTTTGAAGAGAAGGGACAAAAGAAGGAATTTTTAGGTCTCTTTGTCTTCAGCCAAAGGTCATTTTTTATAGCATGCTTTCCCTGCTGTGTTAAAAACAAGCACAAAATCATGCAGCCTCTATTGTCTATACCGTGTCTGTTTTTCTGTCTTAACACAGAACTGTGTGAACAGCATGGCCTTTGCATTGGGTTGTTTCTTAATGACATCTGATTTTTGCAGCATGGGTCTGCCGAGTGGAGGCAAATCTCAGGCCTTGCAACTCAAAATAGACCAGGCGGGAAGCCAAAAAAACAGAAAGTGCATATGACCCTTTCTTCCCACCACCCATCATCCTCCTCACGCACAACAAGCTGGGCAGAAAAAGTGAGAGAGTGCCAAAGAGTGGGCGGAAAAGTAAGTTTATTACGCCTCTTGAGAAGATCTGCACTTTCCACATGCTATAGTGGGAGGCAAAACGATACCCACCACTACATATCCAGACTTCATCCGTTTCTGCTCTTCAACATGTGAGGCATGTGTTCACTATTTGCTACTATTATGTAAAATACTCAAGAAACAAATAGGATTTTTTTCCTGCTAAACCTGAGGAATTAGCATGACAGTTATTCAATACATGGACCTCGGGGTGAATGAGGTCATACCCCTGACTCGTGCGCAGACGGAGGGAGAGGGAAATAGAGACAAAGGGAGACACAGATGTTCCTCACTTTGCCCAACCACTGGACAACCGGAAAAAGGCTATAACCAGGCCACAGTGTCAATGGGCTTATACTGGCCTTCAATTAGTCCATTGTTTTATGAGGCTCCACTACCACTCCTATGGCTATTGTAGCAAGCACTCCTCTAGTGGCCTCTGAGGCATCTGTAAATGCTAAAACAATCTATGTGAGCTCTGGTCCCCTTACAAGCCTGATATGTATTGATTTATTGGGGGATGCTTGTCCCCCACCCAGGACAAAATAGACACTTCACATTTGTTACAGAGCTTAAGTTACATGATGGAGAAAATACCTTCAGGCAGTGCATTGACACTGTACTTGAACTCGATAGTATTATATAGGTTTGACTGTGTTGGCCCAAAATGGAAAATTACATTATACAGTAGTAATGAGACAACCCAGCCCAGGAAGTAGGCCTGATGGCTCATCACTGATGCTAATGGGATTGATCAATACATTTGCTACAGCAAAGTGGCTAAAAAGGCTGGATTCCTGATTGATAGTGCTGGAAAAGCATTTGGACTGTTTGGTATAGGTTTTCCAAAAATGTCATTATTCAAATGACCTCAGTTTATAGCTTTCTTTCATTTTCACAAAACATTTTTATGTTTCCTAAAGTACCTTTTGATTGATGGGTCTATAACCTTGTTTATTGAATGGTAGTTTCTGCCAGAAATGTTTGTGGTGAAATATGAGTATTAATTTTTATTGTAGAAACAATAAATGGGAAACTAAAACACCTATTGTACATCATCTTTATTTTTAAGCATGCACAATCACTATTTTTGAAGAAACTCTCCTATGTCATGATACCCAAACACACAAAGCTTTCTAATTTCAGTAAATTCAGTAGACATGTAGGTGATGGGTCAAAGAGCATGTGTCAATGTTTCTATAATGGCCAATGATACCTTACCTACTGGCAAGGCTGCCACAATCTAATAACATCAGGAGTCCAAAATTAGCAGGGCTGGAATAAGGAGAAAGAGAGGAGAAAGGCAGTCTTTTATCAAAACCTCATTTCCTCTCTACATTGAAAAGATCATCCAATGACAAAAAACAATCTGATTTATATCTAATACAGAAATATAAACATAGAATGACCCAATGATGAAATCTGATTTTAGTATATTAAAAAAAAGAAGAAGAAATTGTACAGACGCTACAGATTTTTCCTGTGGTATCTGTTTAATAGCTTGCGCTGATGGTCATTCTACTAAAGCATATTCCCGTACTTATCAGACCAAATAATATCCCAACTGAGTAAACTTACTACATATTTTAGGGCCTTTTTCGGTTTTAATGGCTGGCTGGTGGCAGTTTTTGCAAAAATATATAGTGTTTATGGGAGAAGAACTTCATCCTGTCTCTCCTAGCAGACTCTGGACAGACTGCTTTTGTCTCTTGGGTCCAATTCTCCCACACAGCACCCTGCACAATGATAATGATGCATCCAGAAGTGCATCCAGAATAATATGCCAAGAGGCATTTACATTCCTCGAGTTGGGATATTCCATCTGCCCTAATGAGGCTGACGTCAATAGATAACATCTCTGGCCATTTCAAGACTACTGTGGAGGCTGGTCAAAGGATGACAATAATGGTGGTGTTATGGAAAACTTGTGGAATAAATAATAATTTAGAACCGGGAACAAATGAACAACATCCAAATTAAAGAGAGAGAATTGTGAGGCATAAAAGCTAGTGAGCTGAGATGGTCAGCGAGACTTGCTCTGAATATAAAGCAATTATCAGAGTGACACAGCAAGATGAGGGCCATGTCCCAGGAGCCAGCCTTCTCTAACCCCCTCCACTACTGCCTGCATCATGTGAGTGCTGCTCACAACCACACAGCAACATCAATTAGCCTCAAGAGCTTGGACTGATCAATCTGTGAAAAAGTCCTGCTTATCCAGGACCAGTGAATCACCCTGCTTTTAAAGTTTTTTTCCTTCAAAAAATGAAGGAAAGGCAAAAGGAAATTAGAGTTCTTCCCATGTCCAGGTTCCCAGGGATGTTGTAAAAACCAAGCACTACTGCAAAGCAGTAAACAGATGATCATCCATAATCGGGGGCAGGAGTGAAGGAGGGGAAAAGAAATGAGAGTGAGAGAGTTCACTGCGGAGGATTGCATTTCATTCTCTCAGTGGAAAAAGTGAGAGTAATACCTGGAACACAGCACATCAGTTCCTTCAGCCAAGGGTGTGGAAGACAGCAATGTATAAACTCATAGTATGCTATAGAGAGGCTGAGACATATTGTGGAAAGATTGATGTAATGCTTCTGATAAGAATTATCATAGTATCTTGAGAAAATGCAATGACTGTGACCAAATCTGATCGGGTTTATCTAATAACTCAACTGGAAAAGTTCTGATGTGGCTAATAAAGCAAAAGAGGAGGAGGAGGTGTATAATTTTGCATAAAGTTAATTTGACGTGATTTAAATGTCAAATTTAAACGTCAAATTGACGTGTTACTGGAAGTTGCGAGTTCAGATCTCAGAATTGAGCCACCACTGGGCCCTTGAACAAAACCTTTAACCCCCAGTTGCTCATAATTATTAATTTAGATCAGGGTTGTCCAATCTTATCCGCAAACAGCCGGTGAGGGTGCAGGTTTTCATTCCAACCAAGCAGGAGCCACACCTGATTCCACCTGTTTAATTAGTTGATCTTGGCTTTCAATAGACTCAGGTGTGGCTTCTGCTTGGTTGGAATGAAAACCTGCACCCACACCGGCCCTTTCCAGATAATATCGGACACCCCAGGTTTAGATGCTATACATGTTTTAGACAAAAACATCTGCCAAACAAGGATATGGCATATTTTCAAAATTCTGCTAAATGAGTAAATGACATAAAAAGTAAGAACTGTAAGAAGAGAGTTTATCAGTATTTACAAACTAGTGGAACTAAAATGGATGCCCTTGATGATCTCATAACATGCTCTCTAAAGCACTGCCTAATGGCTCAATGTTATGGACACCATGAGCTGTACTACAGAAACAGGACATTAGTGCACACATTTAGCACATTCTCACTCCCACTTCAGTAGTTGTAAGTGGATTGTATTACTTGCTGTTTATTTGCCAGAGTAGCACCTAATATACAAAGGTAACCTCGACATATCTTCTTTCAGGTTAATGCCATGCTATCAATCCACATATGCTATTTTATACTGAAAGGGACTTCATGTAAACACTTAAGTGGATGTTTCAGTCGTAACTGTAAGCACATCATGTCATTTCAAGAGATTTTTCATTTATGTTTCACCATGAGGAAATAAACTCTTGGTGACATGCTTTTTGACAGATTTCATTTTGCTGTTTATTCACCAGCCAGGAAAAAAAAAAATGTTATTTACAAATGAGACATTTAGAGACATTCAGCCTTGAGGAAAAGGCAAGTACAGCAATATGACAACAAATCCTTGTAGACTGTTAAAATGGCTTGCAAAGGAAAAGCAGGAATTTGACACAGATGGCTTTAATGTTCAGATACTCCTAAAGAACTTGATTAGCTGAATTACCTGTATTGAATTAGGAGAGAATCCAGCCCTAACTAGGCTTTGGAAGGCACCACTGAGGACTGTTTCTGTTGGGACTGGGTACAAATCTGATCTGCACTGTTCAGGACACCCAAATCTGATCTGCACTTGGTTAAGGACACCCAAAATGGAAAACAAACCAACTGATAGCCATACACTCCACATGCATAAAAAAAGATTTCTATCTGCCGCCTTGAAGTATCAGTTTCAGTATCACTTCCAGTGGTGCTTTGATATAAAGTGAGCGTAGCCGTGAGCTATTGAGCAGAATATTTTATGGCATGTACCATCAAATACTGCATGTCTCAGACCTCTGTATTGGCTTTAAAATCAGAGTAATAAGTTTTAACTCTGTGTGATAACAGCAGTGTTTTAATTTAATTATTTGTCACACTGTGTGATATGTTCCCAATAAAATCCTGTCTGAATTATTTTCTTCTCCATGACAACAGAATGAAAATCCTTTAATGTTAGGCCTGCGATCAAAGAAAATGACTAAATTCTGCAACCATAACCGATCAGTGTGATCTAGACTCGTGCAGAAAATGTGGTCACATAAACAGAAGCATTATTCAAAGTTAGCTTAAGATATTAAGGATATTTTTTCTTCCCATTAGCAAGTTTTATTTATGTTTTGCTTTTGCCACTATCATATCTGTACCTGCCCTATGAGTTTCACGTAATCTTACAGTATGCTGTCCTCCTAGCAGTCACTCAGATTATAATAAAAAATAAAAAAAATTCTGACACTGCAACAAATTTGTAATCAGCTGTTGTTGGTCACAGCAGCACTAAATCGGTCGCGAATTAGCATGTCACAGACTGTTTACCTCAAATCAAGACCAAAAATCTTCAGTCAAATCTTTCTGTCAATCGTTCATTCGGCCAGAGAAGGGAAACATACTGATGACCCTTTTCCAGATCTGAGCACTGGGATCAATTTCCTATTTGAGTGATTCACTGAATACACTGGATTTGTGGGGGATAGCAAGACAGGTTTACAGTAGCACAAAAGAACAGTCTCTACATGAAGTCCAAATCTGAACACTGGTAGATACACTAAATGCGTTGGTAAATAGCAGCTACAGGGGATATTATTGTAGGATTACAGTAGCTTCAGTACTTGGCATCCAGGGCTGTGATGGTTAAATGAAGAGATCTATGGGCACGTTAATCAATATATAAAAGTATAAAGAGTATAAATATATGAGTATAAAAAAAAAACATTTCATGTTATTTGTGTTATAAATGTGACTGGGGCAACATGGCGAATTTTTTAACAAATGATCCCATTCGAAAATGAGCAGGTAGTGTCTGAGAAAGAAGTGCTTATGTTAGTATTAAATCATATATGCTTGTCTAATAATCCAACCAATGTTAAACATTAGGAGATTTATTTTTATTATGGGACGTTGTTTTTTTTTCTTTTCAGAAAAGGTACTATGATATGGGAAAGGCAACACTTCCCTGGCCCATGAAGCACAGTGTGTGCTGCAGTGCTGATGAGTGCCTGTTTTCTGGGATGTGGATGAGCAGCATTCTGAGGCAGACAGCTGAGCAGCATCAGCAATCTGATCCCACAGCACCATGGCGTCTCGCTATTTCAACAAAAATCGATGGACATGAAGGGCACTTTGTGTGCGTGTGTGTGTTTTCGAGCGGGTATGGTGGAGGGGTTCTGTTTAGGCTGCCCTTGCATAACCTTGGAGAGTGTCCCATGAGGAGCTTACACTCACCCTCCCTTCTCCGTGCAGTCTAACCTTGCCCGGCTAGTCTGACAGACAGACAGATCAGAGTATCGATACCAGCCTGCTGCTGCTCGCATATACCATCCCCCAGAGCACTTTTATTACATACACATTCACCCAAACACACACACTCACGCTCACATGTGCACACACTCACACACGCGCGCACACACGCACAAACATGCACACACACGCACACACACACACTTTCCCTGTCCTTCTATAGAAAAAAAATATATAATTCACATAACGCAATTACAAAAATGAGCAGGACAGAGATCCATTTGTACAAAGATATATCAGGAGTTTTTTTTTTTTACATCACTGAAAGGCTTACTTTCCATAATGAATTCAAGCTCAAGTGTACAGATAAGGCACGAGTCAGACTTTAGCAACCTTTGCTGTGAATCATTGTTTTGGCTACCCTGATATGGTTGTGGTCTCCACGTGAACTGTCTGGGCCCTTAAAAATAAGAACAAAATTGTTTATTAGCTTCGTCATCCTGGGAATCCCCCACATCTGTGTAAGTAGATCCAAAAGTGTGTAGATTTTTTAGGTATTACGTTGCTGGAGCTGCAAAACCCCTGACCTGAAGCCCAGCTGATACACACTAGGTACTGAGTAACTTGTTGTTTGTCTTCAAAACAGATGTCTGGCTACACATATGATCCAGACAAGAGAGCATCCTTGTTTATTCAGAGTGATATATTTGTAGACAAAACGAGCCTAAAAAGACATAACACTGTAATCACAACACACAACTTCTGAGCTGAAGAAAATGCCCACTGGTAAACAAGTGGTCTGAAATTTTAAAGTGAAACGTAGTAAGAAATGAGAGGCGCTTAGATTTATAATGTCTGGATTGAAGCAAGGAAAGCAACACAAAATAATGTCTTGATATTATAACTCACATTATAAGCTCAGTGTATAAATGATCACCTGTCTCGTTTTATGTGAAATTCTCACTAAACTTACATGAACTACAATAACACAAATTCCCAACATAGCCAACAAAAACACAGCACTCGCTATTCCACTGCTAAGAATTGTATTTTTAACCACTACTAAGAATTGTCTTTTATTTAAACTATCGAAAACTAATTAAATACTTACTATACATACCATAGATATTAGGTACCATAGATACTATAGACCTATATGTCTTTTTCTTTAAGATCCATGACTGACCTGAATGATATGGGGTTTTTTGTTCTTGGCAAATTTGGTTATTTTGCCAATTCTGTCCCACTAGTTAGCTCTACCCATCACGACAGCTACCACACAGGGAGCGTGAAAGCTAGCAAATGTTTCCTCCGAGACACATGAAGCCAGTCACTGCATCACAGTTGCTCACGCTACATCACAGTGCAGAGTAATACATGAGCTCCTGTCTCCCCAGTACTCTACTCCCCTGTCAATCGGACAAGGGATACAGCAATGGAAAGGGGACATATGAACATAACCTGTAGTTTCTAAAACAATTGCAGTAGGTCTGACTACAACAACAGCTATTGTTAAATCAATCTAAATATACTTAGATTTCTGCTCTGGCATGCTAACAAAACTAACTTAGGTTTAGCAAGAAAATTGGACAAGGAGATAATGCTAGGAGACAGCAGGGAAACTCATGGCTGACTCCACACATCCCAGCCACTTTCTTTTTCAACGTTTCCCTTCACAACGCAAACCCAGAATAAGAGCCATAAAATCCTGTACCACTCAACACCTCCACAGTTTCTTCCCACAGGCTACAGTCCTTGTAAAGAATGACTCTTCCCATATCCCTACCCTCTGACAAGTCACTTTAATACACCAGTAAAATTCTATTGTAATTGCACTAACACCTGCAGTAACAGCACAACAACACTAATTATTGTCATAGTAACAATTATATTACACCCCTATATTCTGATGTACATGTATTAGCAGTAGCCACATGTCGCATTCAACTTTTGTACTGTCTTCCTGTACAGATATATTGCATTGCACTGTACTGTACTGTATTGTACTCTTTGGTTAATGTGCTGTCCTGTACAATGTGTGACACTGCACCAAAAAGAATTCCTTGTACACCCTGTACTTGATAAATAAAAACATTCTGATTCATTGGGTGTAGTATTTGCACAAACTCGTGCCACATCTACCTTATTATTATATGACGAATGAAGTCAACGGTTATCTGTGTGTCTCAGTTTAGGTCATGTGTTTACATAATCCATGTCTTGGATAAATAACTTATGTAGCTTTTGAAGGGCAAGACTAATTGAAGAAATATATTATCTTTAAACAAAATAATCTTACTATGGTGCTATACTGTATAATTCATTACTATTTTATTGCACAGTCCTCTATGTATATACAAATTATGATTTAGCATCATTACTCTTTCTGTAGATGTGTGTTAATTTGTTTAACAACTTTCTTGTTGAAAAGATATTTGTCAAAACCCTATCAATATGCTGATGCCATAAAAACAGTTCATGGTGCTTTTGAAGCCTACTTTAGAGCAGAGTGAGCATTGGAGCAGTCACTCAGAGGTGAACTTGTCTGTCCTTTCTTTCATGCAGGAGAGCAGCTGACAACCTGATACTAGCTGGGGGAAATGAGAGGTCAGCAATGGCATTTGGCTGAAGAGAAACAAGAGAGAAAGAGCGCTGCTCTGATCTACACTGCAATCCTGGTGTGTGTGTGTGTGTTTTATTCTCTGGACGAGGCAATGGCTGTAGCTTCAAATCAGAGGATCAGCATCTTGTCTAGGGAGATCATTTAGAGGAGTTTATAGTTGCACGGGTGGTATGTGTGTGTTAGAATGAGAGCAGTAGGGCACTGAGTGTTTTGTGTATGTGTGTTGGTGTGTTAATGGTCTCCTAAAACCATTTTTTTTCTTTGATCATGAGCACTGTGCCACATTCTATTTGCCCCCATATTCATCAACATGACCTTTCTTCGTCTATGTGAAAGTAAAAACTGGCCTCTCCCATAACCTTTTTTGTTGTATACCTCCATTACAAACTATATTGCACAATTCTAATTAGCAGATGTTCAAAATATCCACCCGTTAAATTCTTTTTTAAATAAATAATCATTTATTTGGTGTTGAGCTAACTGTTTTTAAAACACTTTGTTACACTAACTCATGAGAAGTAGTTTAACTGAACACAGCACAATGCCAAGCTAAAATGACTTCACCAAACTGATTAAAAGGTGAAAGACAACACCACTGCACCTGTGATGCTTAAAACACACATCACACCTGGCTCCTGGGGCTTTACAGTGGCTTGTCAGAATGATTCACAGCCATATTATACGTATCATGTTCTGGCTTCTGATGATCTACTTTGTGCATCGGCTTTCCCTTTAGGCAAAGACATGAAAATGACAGTAAGGAGATTTGAATATAAATTTGGTGCTTCTATTAAAAGGTGCTGTTAAGAACAGTTTTAAAAACGCATCTACACTTGAAGGTCTGCATATGATTTATATGTGATCATGTTCTAAGTTCTCATTATAATACTTTTGAAAAATTTTATAATAAAACCTGTCAGTATTCCCAGTAAAAAGAATGTGAATTTGTCATAAACATGCTCATGGTTTTATTACAGTCTGGATAATATTAGAACACGTTTATGCCACAATTTGTTCATTAGTTAGTCATTATTTAGAGTCTTTCCAAAATCAGGGAATATATTTAAGCAATATAATATGAGAAGAAGGGTGTTATCATGATTGTGTGTGACATGCTCGTAGGCATGAGGACGAGTGTCTGGATCATCACAGCCAGAATGTTATTTGTGATAACATAAGATTTTGAGTGTTCTTTTGCTTTAATACACCATAAAAAAAGGAAAGGATAGAAACTAAGAATTTTGTTGATATCCATTATTTTATATCAGCTATTTCTTCTGCCAAAGAAATATAATAATTTCACCACAAGTCGCAATATTGTTATTGTTAAAGCATTAAACTGCATTATTTGACTTATAAACTAAACATGTTCACTGTTCCAATATCTGTGCGAAAAATATTTTATAGTCCCATCTTTGCATTCATGTAAACTTGGCACATTTTATCACAGTATCTAGGAGTGAATGATTAATGGTCTTTGTGTTTGTCTGCCATTCCATTTACCAAGGATAAGTCAATTAAATGTATAAAAAGTGACAATTATTAATTAATTTTTGACCTCTACACACAGTTAAAAGAGTTGCGTGCTGTAACTTGCCCATCCGCATTACAGAACATGAAATGTACATAATGTTCACAATTACTGCAGAGGCTATATAACTATTATTATTATTATTATTATTATTATTATTATTATTATTATTGCAATAAATATGTTTCTTCAATGTAGGACACAGGACTGAGTCATATGCTTTCTTTTATAATACATTTGTTTAACATAGATTCATGAAACAGCTTGGATTAAGGTTACTTGAGATTAAAAAAATTTTTTTTAAAAAACATACTATTGCTTTTCAACCAATCAGATTGAATGGCTGGAACTAACTGCTGCATAAATCTTTAATATTCGGGGAGAGTAATCTTAATGCAAGACCAGAAGAAAATTAAGGGTCTTAAAATATAAATAATTATCATCTAGAGAATCAGACACAATAAACTGTAGCATCCATGGCAGTGTGGTGGGATTATGTTGTTTTCTCCTGTTGTTGTTGGTTTTTTTCGGGGGTTTTTTTTTTGGCTAAAACATTCTATATACTGTGTCTCATATTTTATGTTACACCAAAAGAAACAAACAAACAAAAACAAAAACAGGAAACATTCTGAACAGTAAAACACAAGAACCACTCATGAGGTCCAAAGTGTTTCTTACACATCTGCGTGATCATACTGAAACATGCAAGTGGTCACAACACACCAACTCTAGTTCCTTTTATGCCTCCCAGAGACATACTCCCATACTCCCATATATGCACTGCTATTGTACTGGCCATGGTGGGGAGCAATCACTACCTTTCTTTAACAAAACAAAAAGAGAGAAAAACAATCAATAAACCTATCAGATGCAGCATCCATTTGGCAGGGTTGCTCCAGCCCAACTTTCTCAAATAACAAAGATGAGAAGCATGGGGGCTTGTGGGGGGGGATAGCAACAAATCATCATATTATGATGCTTTCCAGTGTATTCTATCAGAGTTTTTCATCAATTCAGAGAGAACATTAGCATAAGCATCTGGCAAAGGGAATTGCCCCTGCATAAATGTCTACTGCTATTTTAATATAACAACAGACATAATCAGGAAAAGACTAAGGCTAAAAGATTAAAAAGAAATTCTCTTCACTAGCCCTGGAGATGTGAAGTAAGGCTGGACAATATGTATATATTGTCTCACTATTCAATATATCAGGCATAGGTACTGTACTTTTATAATTCCATTGGTATTCATTGTATACTGTAGAAAACTAGTCAGATTTCTCCTTTAAATGTACTTATGTAGAACACTACACCTAACATTTCCTTTTCAGAATAGCATCTCAAGCTAAGAATCCTTAACTGTCCAAAGAACCCTAGAAAACCTATATCAAGTAATGGATTGGGTGCTAAAAACTATTTTTGTTCGGTAATATGATGGTTGATTGTTCTGTTGTTGACTTATCAGCAAAACCTGAGCTAAACAAAACACTAAAACTACTCATTAAGTATTGTAATTAGATGTTTTTTCCCCATACGACCCACCTAAAATGCAAAGCAGAATGTAGGCTGAGGGGTTAAGATGACACCACCACGATCAGCAAAATGTTCTCATCAAAAATCGGATGATCTACAGAAGCAATATAATTTGTTAAGCATTATTTTTTTGATGGTGAAAAATGTTCTCATTGACCACTTAGGATCTGAGCAGGTGGGTAAAGCCACTTTGACAAAGAACATATTGAAGGAAAGAAAAAAAACCACATGCATGCATTTTGCATACATGAGCTCACAGATGCCCATCATTGCTTACTGTCACTTTGATTGGGTGAGATTAATGCCATCCCTCACACCCAGGGATGCAGGGTTAATTTTGCTCCCTTGAACTTATGGATTTATGTGGTGTCACTCAAGAGGCACAAAAGTCTCTTTAAACTCCCGCCTGCATTATTTAGCCAGTTTGCTATGCTGCTGTTGAATCTTTTTAGATTTTGTGAGATGTGTGGCGTATCTCAAACGTTATTGACTTATAGAAATCAGGCAAGCCTTTGGAAATGCTCTCTTTCAACATACAGAATCAAATCCATCAAGCCATTTCATTGCCTCTTTAATTATATCTTCAATGTTGTGAAGATTTGGATGTCAGATCACATGAATGACTAGTGTTAGTTATACCTCCCCCCTATAATCTGTGCAACAATAGTGAAATAAACTGTACACATCAAATGTTTTGGCTGATTGACAACATAAATGGAAAACTGTGTAAATGGGACTCAGAAAAGCTATAGCAGTTTGTTTCAGAAATTTGTGATAGTGTTAGTTTTTATTAGGATCTAGAAGCGACCCTTGTTAAATCTTATATTATTCACAGACGAGGTTTACTCACCATGGTTGTCTTCAGACTGGTTGAATCCGCAAAGCTGGCAGATGGAACGAACCCAGCGGTTCATGTCGTCTTCTGTCTCTGCCACCAGGTAAAAGGTTCGTTCAGCTGTTTTGATATCAAACACAAAACTGTCCTGGAACTCTTTACGCTTGAAAGTGAGTCCTGCATCGACCTGCTCACAGCAGTGTAGATCGATGATGCGAATGGGCTTTTTGGCGTGGTCATTCTTGTAATACTCCAGAACATCTGGGTCTCCACTCATTCGCCCACTGCGTAGGATAAACCAGCGCTTCTTCCAAGCCTGAGGAATATCAAAACAACAGATCAGTGAGCGAGAATAAAGTCATGGCTCCACCTTTCTAGGATTGTCCATGCAGAATCTATAAGTACTTAACCCTTTTTTTTTTTTTTAAACTACAGAATTTTTACCACTTCTTCCATTTGGAGTCAGTACAATTATTCTGAAAAGTGTTCCAGCCAGAATGAATTATTTCATCCATTCTTCTTCAGTAACAGCTTTAGGTCATGCTTTAGTAATCGCATTAGGTCATGGTCACGGTGGATACAGAGCCTATCGCAGGAACACTGGCCGTGAGATGGAAATACACACTGGATGGGATGCCAATGCGTAACATGGATGATTATATTAGATATTTCATTTATTAAACACTTTAACCACATTAAACCATTAAAAGCTAATAGATTTTGATCATAATTTTGGAAAACATATAATCACATATGATGATAAAACATGCTGTAAAAACTATCAAAACCTAAACTGACTCAATAAAATATAATGATTTTTTTTGTAATTGACTTTATATCAGGGAAAATATGGGTGAGAATATAGAGTTCTGAATGAAGTGAAAATGACATCGCACAAGTAAAACATAAACAGAGTTGTTCAGTTAGTGTGCAGATCTTACTGATAGAAACCCAGATTAGGTTCTAAGGAAAGTGTGTTTAAGTGTGTCTGTGTTTGTGTGCCTTATCTGAGACAGGTGTTACTCCCCCATATTGTTTCCTGTTCATATACAGCTGAGGAGGAGGTATACACACTACAAATATACACATACAGACGCACACATACAAACACACATGCACACACACACAAAACCACCATGACAACTGCGTCTCTGGCAAACACACCTGCGAGTCTATAGTTTGACACACAACCAATGAGATCGTGTTTGCAACAATAATGTTTGTGATAGTAATGGAGGTTCTAATGTAAATAATAAACAAATGCACATATGTACAACTCTAACCATGTAAAACAATGTACAGTTGAATAACTGGAAAAATACTTAAGAAACCTACATGACCCACACATCAGTTAAAAGAGAAAAGAGAAGGCTGACCTTTTTTTGATCCCTTAGGCACAGAAATCTAATAAAACTGCTTGTATAAAAGCAATTGTACATTCATTATTTTAAAAAAACGCCTTTAAATATTTTACTAAAATATTTGAATGTTTGAAATGCTTGGTGTTGAGCGTCACATCTTACAGAGACACAGAGAGAGGAATGTTTTGCGCAGAGGAGGGAGGGAGGGAGAGACAGCTAGATGATGGAGAGACGCTGCCTGGCCCACAGCCAGCAATCCACTTCCGTCCAACCTCTTTCTCTCTCCACAACACTCCTGCTGACACAGGATCCTGCAGGCCCCAGGCTCCATCAACACACACACACACACACACACACACACACACACACACACACACACACACGGCCACCTCGAGCACCGAAGCATGGAACCAAGGACACTCTTTCCACTACACCCCCCCCCCACCACCACCACCACCACCACCACCACCCCCTCTCTTCCTTTTCCTCCATTCAGTCCCACTGTCCAGCAGGAAGCGGAAACACGGATCCCACTGCACATCCTGTGTTTTCTCAAGCCTGCTGTTGACCTCCATTTAAAACGCTGTTCTCACACCCTTCTCCTAGTCCTACTATCAACAGTACGACTGTTATTCAATGGATTCGAGCAACAACGATGGATTAGCAGTCTTGCTGAGGAAAAACAAGAACATAGTAAAGTGCTGAGATCTACTAATATTTCTGTTTTGTGACATTAACAAATTCTGATCCCTGCTCTTTTTAACATTCTAGGCTATGTTACAGACTCACTCATCTTTTTCATTCATTCATGTTCAGTAAGTGCTTTATTCTTCGTAGGGGTGTGTCGTAAACACAGAAATCGCAAGCACTGAGCACGAGGCAGGGTTATGCATGGGGCGCTAGTCAATTGGCAAAGCACCACACATACACACTCACACACTTATTCACACCTAGGGCAATGTAATGAAGTCAGTCACCTTACCAGCATGTTTTGGGTGGTTTGAGGAAACCAGAGAACCTGTTGGAAACCCACTTGGACACAGGGAGAACATGTGAAACTTCACACAGACAATAACCCGAGCTCTGGATCGAAACATACAGTAAATTAACACAATCTGCATAGCAGTGCACCGAGAATATTCCATGTGAGCATTTTCACCAGACTTTGCTTTACTACTGAGAAAAACAAAACCTCCCAAAGGGAGCTAAAACGATCATATTCATGTCCCCCCAACTCATCGAACACATTTTCTTAACAAAACAATCCATAATGTAAGTTCTCAAATTTTAAACAACCTTACTGCTGGATTAAATGTAGCTGTCTCTACTGGTTTTAAGCATTCTGAGGAGATAAACTGAAGCAGCATTTGCCATTAAGACAGACCAGACCACTTAGTAATAGCATCTGTGTTTTCCTGCAGCAGCCTGTCAGGTTGTTTGTCAGTTCATTTTCTGCCAGACTGATGATGCTGAAATGGTGGCATACTGGAAGGTGAGCACATAGTTGATGGACCAACAATTTATTACTGTGAAATGCAGACGAAATCATGCCACCACTGCCTTTAGCACAGTAGCAGTACTGCCAGCTAGAGAGCTCTCAGTAATTAAAAAGCAGGTGAAGCCTAAAGGCATAATTGTTTGGAAACCAGGCCTCACTGGGCTTCAGAATAATTATACAGAACTGATACGGAAGGCCAACGTCATTTCTGTTAAGACAGTAATGACTAGCATGTAAATTGTGTTCTACTAATTTATCTTGAAATCTTGAATCTGACTAATCAGAATGCTTGACTTTTGTTTTATTAATGTGCTCATTCTAATACATTATCATTTCAAAAGGAGTCTCCAGTGCCGGCACTTTGTAACAGTCAGTAAGTTTTCCGCCAAATTAAAGTCTTCAGGATAGAGGACTTTTTGCTTTCTGGTTCCTTTTATAACATGACAAGCTGGTGATGGAATGACTGTTTATAGATGCTGTAATGTAAGCAATATCAGGAAATAACTTGTTTCGCACATGTTCAACATTAAATGTAACTAGAACCTAATAAAAGAGATGACATGCCGTTCGATGACAAAAGACAAAAACAGTTATGACAAACTGTTGTGATAAGATAAATAAATAATTTTTTGGCATGCTCATATTGGAAAATAATCACCTTTGGGGTGGTAACAGCACACATCACACCAACCAGTTGTTGACCATTTCCCTGTAACAGCGCACTACATTTTGTTCCTTACGTTATACATAGAAGGTTTTGTACATAGCTTAGTCAATTACATCAATGCAATTTGTAAAATATGGCCATTATCAATTGTTTAATAGGATACACTAGATAAAATCCATTCTGTTAAATTGGTGACCAATTTTCTAGTGGACTAAATCAACATTTATTACAGGACATTATCTGAATAATAACAATTCAAACAGATTAGTGAAGTTGGCATTGTTATTTAAATCCTTGTTTGTGTTTTTTGGTGTGGCTGCTATGGTATTGCTGGAAACCCCACCTCGGAAAGCGTCTCCTGCTACATCCACTGCCACTCTAAACTGCCACACTGTGCACACTACAAACTAACAACATCGTCCTCTTACAAGCACACACACACAGCTTTAGACCACGAACACATAGCTGGTCTCGATTTGATCTATATCTTCATCACCCAAGGAAATGAAACATAGAGTCACAGAGGGAAAGAGGTAGGGGAGGAAGAGGGTAGAGCCACAATCTTTTCACTGTTCCGTCTCTCATTGCAGTAATATGTGGCGCCCTCACCTACAGAACATGACTTAATGAGAGCTGGAGCGTTGCCCAGTTCAGCGGAGAAAGTTACCATGACCCGGAATAACTCATTCCTGCTGTACTGAATGTACGCAAAAACACATTTTTTTTCTAGGAATAATTCAAAACAATTGGCTCATAGAACTGGATTTGAAGACCCCGTTTCAGCACCCAATGCACCATGGGAAAGTTTGACATTAAAAATCTAAGCTCCATTTGTGCTTTTATTCCCCCTCTCCTAAAGCTCTCATGAGCTCTGAATCAACAAAATGGACAACAAACAAGCTAATCCTCCTCCTCATTCCAGGTCCATCTATCAAACTTGACCTGGCAGAGAGAAGAGTGAAGTCTGAAAAGAAGTTTTAAGTACTTCTTGTTTTCCCCGAATGTCCTTGGCATAGTTTGCCGCCCACTGGAGCTGAGAAACATGATGAGAGGACACTCAGCATCTGTCAAGGTAGCAATCACTGGCTATGAACTAATTCCAGCTGAAACCATGCTTACCACAGATTCATAATGAGCTGTTAATATGTACACTAAACTCAGTCTCAGTTTACAATGTGAAGTCCTGGAAAAGTATAATATTAGTTAAGCATATTACCTGAGGATCCAAGTGTGTTTCCCTGTTTTTTTTTTTTTCTTGTTTTACTTTTAGGCCAGTTTCAGCAACTCTTACTCCGACTGTGTTCATTTGAGACAAGAGGAAGACTTCCTGTTCATCACAAGCATAAGTAATAAACATAGCTGTCATTTTGAAATAAATTCTCTAAACATGATCCATTTAAAAGTTCCACAAAAAATCATACTTCTACGGCAATATAGCATGCAGGATGACCATGCTGTAAACATGAATTCTAGCTTTAAAGCAATATATGAATAATGGACAAACTATCAACCGATGCCAACCTTGAACTCTTCCATGAAATCAGTTATGACAAATTGCCAGTGTGAGTTGTTATTGTGGACCCATCATTTAATTAATCAATGAAAAACTACTATTTAATACAACACTGCATATGTTTTCAGGCAACATGCCATAGGCTACATTATAGGAAGCAATGTTGAACAGATGATAGGCTATTTATTAGCCACACCAAATAAAAAGAGAAACTTTTCAATTTTGTTAATTCTCAGTGGCACAGATGCTCAAGATATTGCCACATCTGCCACCTCTAGGGCAATGGTAGCTCAGTGGTTAAAACGTTGCACCACTGCCAAACTGCCATTGCTGGGTGCTTGAGCAAGGTACTTAACCCTCAACTGCTCAGCTGCATAAATGAGAAAAAATGTAAGTTACTCTGGATAAGGGTGTCTGCAAAAATGCCATAGATGTAATCTAATGTACCTTAATTTGGTCTAGATTTAGAACAATGCTACAGTTAGCCATTCAGTTTAGCAGCTAGTTTGCCTCAAAATATGTGCAGCAAATAGCAGAACATTTTTTTTTAAATGCCACACCAATTCTTAAGGGCACATACAGAATAATCTGTCATGACTGATGGGTTCAGTATATGAAGTTTAGCATGACAATGTTACCATAATTTCAAAAATGATTATCAGTTGCAGCAGTACTATTCAAGAACTTCTTACTCCCAATCCTTTTGCTTTGTGCTATTTCTTAAATACACAAAATTTACTTAAATTCACACAAATAAACCCTAACTATCTTTGACCAGAAAAAGAAGACCAGGACCAGTTACCATGATGCTAACTGGTCTCCAACCTAGCTTTCATTTGTATAGCAAAGTTCAACACAATATTATTTCTATAGTACTAATAACAAAAGACATTGTCACAACGCAGCTTTACAGAAAACCCTATATCAATGTAGATCACTAAATACAATGTCGGAATATGGTTATGTTTGTGGAAATGTTGCTGTATTTAAAGGTTAAATCTCGCTACAAAACAAAGCTAACAAATGGACCATAATAATGGGTGACAGCAGCATCTATTTAATATAAGCATCTGACGACAAAGGTTTTACAGGACTCGGTTTCTTAAAATAGATGTAAAACTTATTCTTCTTTATCTGGTCACAGGCTTTTCACTCTCTTATGTCCTATTTCTAGAAGTCACGATATTGGTAGAGCTACACACGAAAGGAGAACTTCTTTCATGCCTAAAAAGGGGAAGTGAATACAGAGCAGATTCACTGAAAACCCAAACATGACACGGAATATTATGGTACAGAACAAAATTATTGGAGCTGTCTTTGTAAATAAATAAAGACTTTCATGTACAGATATTTTGGTCAGTCTAAATTTATTCATTTAGATCCAGTTGTTTATATGCAGCATGAACTCACACTCTAGAAAATCTCAATTTACTTGAACGTTTCATGTGATTTGAAACCAAACGGATGTGCATGTGAGAAGTGGCAATTAGTGTACATGTTACTATAACTACAAGAGACTTAACGTTAATTCAGCATGTTTGACAAGTTTTCACTCACCTCGCCTCTGTGTTTACTAGAAATGCTACTCCAAATTTAGTGAACAGAGAATACGATATTACTAGACAATAATAATATCATGATGATCATCAGTGTCTTCATCATAAGTCCTATTGACTGTATACAGCACTTAAACTAAGTGTCGCTTTACATACTTCAACCGTAAATGCAAACCTGTCAAACTGACCCCAGCTTATAGACACTATAAGGTTTCCATTTGTTCATGGAGTAGGGAAGCTAAAATAATCATCAAAAACCTTCACCTTTCACCTTCATTTGGTATGAATTAGACCATGGCAGTTATAACTTCTAAGAGAACCGCAGCATTGTACAGAGGGAATAGGAGATAGACATCAGTCAGCATGTTTTTGCACGCATATTGAGCAAACACGCTAACCAAACAGGCCCTGTACATGTCTTACAACCATGACTTCACAGAGCTCGGGTGTGTGTAACCACTCTTGAGGGGAGGAACTTAATTCACCCCTTCACTACCTGCCTCACACAAAGAGAAACACAGACACACACACAGCTGAGCAAACACAATTGCGAGCGGAGTTTAAGCTGATTGTCCAGACCCCTCCTATTTGTCTACCTGACTTATTATAAAGCTTGGATGTTGGTAAGGCCTTACTATGCTGTCTGGGGTGCCTAGGAAAACAGTGAGTACTTGGAAAAAAGTACTTGGATTTGACTCATTAGTCTAGAGGCACATTGTTGACCGAACTAAAGTCCTCAAGTTGGTTTGATAGAAATTCTGTTTGATAGAAAAAGTTCTTACTAGAATGAATTCTAACAAGTTATGGTCAATCAAAAAAATTCAGAAGAACATGTCCTTTGGGGTATCTATGATTCTGATTATGAAATTATGAATTTCTGATTAATTTGAGGAAGACCTAAAAATTCAAATAGGAAATTAGGCTTTTCAGAGAAAGAAAGCATTTTTATTGCCACATGTGCAAGTATATGCAAGTACAGCGAATATATACAGTCATTTTGTATTGCCCACTTTAGCAGAAATAATTTCTTGTAGGCATTTTGCTTGTTGGAATTTTTGACCACTCTTCTTTGCAATATTCTTTCAGTCGCAAAATGTTTGAGGGTTTTCTTGTCTGTACTGCCGGTTTAAAATCCACCAACAACATTTCAATGAAATTCAAATCTGAGTCATTCCATAACCCTCCATTTCTCCTTTCTGAGCCATTCCTTGGTGGATTTGCTAGTGTGCTTAGGATCATTATCCTGTTGAAAGCCAACAGTTGCAAGACATACTAGCAGATCCTGTGACGAAATTTTGGGGTTCTTGGAGACTTCTTTTTGCATCAGACGGTCTGCTCTTGGGCCAAATTTGCCAGAACGGCCAGTCCTGGACAACTTGGCAGTTGTTTAAAATCTGCTCTATTTGTAAATTATTTTCCTTACAGTGGAATGATGTATTTCAAATAATTTGGAGATCTTTTTAAATCCCTTGCCAGACTCATAGGCATCCACAATCTTTTTTCAGAAGGCCTTATAGATCTCTTTAGATCTTGGCATGATGACACCACACACCACAATAACAAAGGGAAAACCAGACACTAGATATGAGAGGAGTATAAATAAGACAGGTTCCACCTGCACTCCCTAAACAGGTTCTAATCACTGGCACCCAATCCTGAATACCTGATTCTAATTTTATGGATTTAAAAGGTGTGATACAGCACCCCTGGAGCAGAGAGGGTTAAGGGCCTTGCACCCCCGACCTTCTGAGCAGTTATATATTAGCAGAGTCAGTCAATGGAATAATGACCCTGGATCAGGGAGGGTTAAAGGCATTGCTCAAGGGCCCAACACTAGCATCATTTAGGGCTGGGACTTGAACTCACAACCATCTGATCAGTAGCCTTATCAGTCAACACTGCCCCACTTATTATTTAATAGTAATCACTGGAGTGTGCCTTGCATCAGTGAGGAGGTGTGTGGCTGCCTGCAGGTTATGTGCTCTATGCTTAATGTGCAATTGGTGTGCCATGTCATCAAGATGGATTAGCTGCAACTCTGAAGGGTATTCAGCAGACAATTTATTTTTCTTGATCTCAATTTAGGACAAAAAAGCACACTGGGCCATCCTCATCAGCATATCATGGCTACCTGTCTAACTGCAAACACATCACTGTGCAACAAGAAACAAGAATTTTTCTTCAGTGCTGCACAAACTGAAACGCTATCTCATACCTCACTTACTCGGCTGTACTTGTGTACTATTATCTAGCATGTTTCGCATTCACACACACACTGCAGTGGGTAAAGCGAAGTTTTGTGCCATACCTTGCATTTTGGGTGCTTGTGTTGATAGCAGCTGAAATATTCAAATATTATTCGAACTGTGCCTTGGAAAAGTTTGAATAATCATTGTACCTGAAATGCCTCTAGCTAATTCAGCTTTAAACAAGCCAAAAATGAATAAATAAAATGAAACTTTTAGTTTTAGTTCCAAGGAAAAACAAAACATTCAGTGAGACTATGCATCACCATCAAGATCGATGAAAAAAACGTTAATAAAGAGTGACAAGCAACTGTTAATTTTCTATGTAAGTGCACAAGGCAGAGTGCCACACAGATTTTCTCAAATGTATGCAAATTAGGTATGGCACAGCAAAGGGACAAATCCAAACAACGGCTCCAGGTAATTCCTTGGACCAACAGAAAACCTCTACTCTTTTAGTTCCTACATGCGTTTAGCCTGCATTCACACTCAACAAAAACCACAGTCTCATGTTTTTCTGGGTTTAACTAGAAAATACATTTTAAACAACAGAAACAGTCATGTGTATACATTTTACAGTATAGTGTATACATTTTGGTTAATACCATGCTATATCAGAATGTAAAACAGCCAGACAGTGCATACTAGGGATGTCACGAGAACCGATACTTCAGTACCAAGTCGGTACCAACATTCTTAAAATGTGACGGTACTTGTTTTTTCTGCAGTAGCTTGGTATCGTTGGTAATGAAGCTACCGAGGTTGTAATTCTTCCGGAACTGATGGGAGCAGCAAATACACAAGTGTTTTAATCGGTCCACAAGTGGTAAAATTCCCATATTAGCATTACTAATCTAAAAGGCCAAGCAAAGGAACAAAAAAACAGGCAGGCAGATTACAATGGGCTCCATGAAATTCCTCTATGCAGCTCACTTGTGTGCCTGGTTTCAAGGCACCATTATCATGGTAGTAAATGAGGTATGCATGCCTCCAGCAGCCCCAACACAGGCCATCAGTCATCACACAACAATAAGCTAAACTTATAGCAACTTAGCCTGCTACTTAATTAGCCTATCAACTTGCCAGAGATTATACTTTAATGGTGGCTGAACTGGAATTACACAGTGTCATTAACAAATGACACCTTACTATGATCTATTCGCACACTACTTACTATTATCATTCATAAACATGGAAAGTGACAGCATGATGAGTTATGTGACGTGAAACTGTGTGAAATGATCATTCTTTTATAAGAAGCACTTCCTTTCTAGGGCAGAACTTCTTTTTCCATAATGTGTCCCTAACTAATCTGTCATATAATGACAGCTAAGGAAACCTTAATGTAAAGATTTATCCCATATACCCACAATGTGTTACTGATATGCAAATAAATAAAATCAGATGTCACTTAATTGGAATATTTACTATAATATTGAGCAAAACAAAACTCTGGCAACATGATCTTTAGAAGAATCCCGAAAGTGTTGGAAATTGTGGAGTTTTAATTTATGCAAAGTAAACTGATGTACTCAAACTGTCTTTTTAAAAACCACAAATTTAAAGAATTGGTGACAAGAAGAAAAATATAACCCATTTCTGAAGTATAATATTGTTCCTTAGGTGTTCTCTTGCTTTTCAGAAATACGTTTTTTAACATATTTTGATATATTTTTTAACATATTAAGGTGAAATTTTTTTTATTCTACCTTACCATATGACACACATCATTTCTTTCCCCTCATACATGTACAAACACACACGTGGGTGGGGTGGGCAACATGTATCTAGATAGTACGTACCGTGCTGGTTTCTGCCTACAGAGCAGGTGTCATCTGTCAATGTTTACATAAGTGACATGAGTTTAGGTCATCCGGAGGTTAAAATAAACTGTGTATGTTGTGAGTGTGTACGGTCTAAAGATGGCAAAAAAGTTTATATATAGTCCAGACAGATATAGTGTGCGTTTATGTACGGCTGAGCAGATGGCCATTAATAGACATGCCTTTTCACACACACACACACACACACACACACACACACAGAGATCTTACTATCTTATAGGGTACACCTAACCGTAAATGTTCTCAATTCTTTTGGCTCATTGAGTTTGTTTTGTGTGTTGGTGGGTTTTTTTTTCAAATAAAGTTCACATTCTATGTCAAACACTTTCACATGATAACTAGCTAAATGACTTAATAAGGTCAACATCCTCATGTATTCCCATCATCACACACAAATATACAAACATTTCCAATGAATTAACATCCTTTGTAGCATTACCACCCAAGCAAGCACTGGGACAACAAATTAGCTTCATCCTTACTTTTTACAGCTCTCATGTGTAATCTAGCTTTTTCCTTGAAAAGATCCAGAGCCTCTAGTTGGTAATGGCAGCATTCCATCCCACATAGCCCAGGAAATAAACAGGAGGAGAGATTAAACAGAGCAGTGGAGAGAACAGAGCTGGAGAGGTTCTGCTGGGCGGATGCATTAGAGTCCCTCTGCAACTCGCATTAGACTGCTCGGCTTCCCCGATAGTCAAAACAGAGCTTCGGGAAGACCAGCAGCTGTGTCATGTTTGATGTGATGGTAACGAGCTAACCACCCACAACACACTCACACACACACACACAGGATTAGACATGTTCTCCCATGATTAACTGGCTTCGTATGACGAGGGGTTTCACAATTCAGGAACTTCACAAATAATGTACATAGTGCAGCCTGACACTTTCATGAACAGTATGGCGTAGGTGAGTCTAGTGAACATGAAGTAACTTTACCCAGGAATACTTTGTCATACATACTTTAGAAAACAATTTTGCGTTTTGTATCGAATTGCAGGGGCCACTTTGAGATAAGCAAAGACAGCAAATGGAGACTGAAGCTAGAGAGAGGACACATGCCAAATGCCAATCCTGTTCCTGTTTACTGAAAGTTTGTGCAATCAGACCTATTTTATAAGCAGCCACTTCTAGACAGACAGAAATATGCATCTATGAATGCATGCTAACCTTCATTCAAAAAGCTGCTCAAGCTAGCGCCATGAGTGACAGCAAGGCATTCTGGTTAATCAGAACCCTTTGTGCTGCTTCCTATGTTCCCTGCCATCTGTGCTGCAATGGGTTTTTGTGCTAGCGCCACACTGAAATCAATGTGGCACTGGGAGTGAATGTCACAAATTCTGACTTTAACCATGCTATCAATTTGACAGAGCGCTAAACAGCTTTTTGAGCACAGCTCCCTTCTATGTTTATTTGACACTTTCTCGTTTCAATAGCTAGAATACATAACACATTAAAGGCATTTTGCATACCACAGCGATGTTCTTGAATCTGATTAGTCAGAAGGTGTCGATTAATTTTATATAACAGCAGCTCTGACAGTACTGCCAGTTTCAAGACAAATCACAGGTTTATATTAATGTCCTCAGTCTAATACACTGATCAGCCATAACATTAAAAGCACCTAACTAATATTGTGTAGGTCCCCCTTGAGCCGCCAAATCAGCTCTGACCCGTCGAGGCATGGACTTCACAAAGCCTCTGAAGGTGTGCTGTGGAATTTGGCACTAAAATGTTAGCAGAAGATCCTTTAACTTCTGTAAGCTGTGAGGTGGGGCCTCCACAGATCGGACTTGTTTGTCCAGCACATCCCACACATGCTCGATCAGACTGAGATCTGGGGAATTTGTAGGCCAACTCAACACCTTGAACTCTTTGTCATGTTCCTCAAACCATTCCTAAACAATTTCTGCAGTGTGGCAGGGCACATTATCCTGATGCCACTTCTACTATCTGTCCTCTTCTGCATACACAATCACACATGCCCATGACTGGCTAGTGTCACTGTGATTGACAGGGGAGAGAGAGTATGCATCCCTCCCACCCAGAAAGCATGAACAATTTTGCTCCATTGGCTCCCATGCCATGAATGGCTGTGACATCATTGGGATTCTCCAGATGATAAGAGTGAATGGTGCACCATTCCAGAGCCCAACTGTAATTAATGTTTAAAACTAAACAAATAAATAAACAGTGAATGGTGAAAAGTGAGCAAATAACGCAATAAATGCAGAAGTAGATAATGTGACAAAAAATGATATCATGATACAAACCTGGGGGGGAAATATAACAATGATAAATTACATTTAAAAAAAAATCAACAAAGATAACTTTTTCTTTAACAAGAAAAAGGAGACATGAGAAAATGAGTTCAGTCAGCTACTTGTTACAATAAATAACTATTCTGGTCAGTTATAAAAGTCATGCTAATCCCAAAAAAGCTTTACATCATCTCTCGTCCAGAGATGTAGAAACGTAGTCGATTATTACTCATTAGTAAACTTTTCAACTTATAAATGGATGTCCTACCACAGATATTCATGCTAAAGATAACATCATGTAACAAGTCACAACTGATCTATTAGTAATGGAACACCGTTTTACTTACTTATGTACTTCCCTTGTTAACACACACAGAAAGATTTAGAAACATGTCTTGTAAGCAGGTCATTGCTGCATGACAAATTGCCTGACTTCTCCATTATACAGAAGATCTGAAGCACTGATATAGGAAATTTGACGAAACATCTGTTTTGACGTGGGAAAAGAGAAGCATTTGTACGTAACAGATTAGGCAAGGCTCTGAATTAAAAGCCTCCAGTGTTCCCTCCCAGTACCACATCACCAACTCATATGGGAAAGTAGTACAGGTAGTATCCGAGTACTGTCAAGTTGCAACTGTTGGGTTTTTGAGCAAGACCCTTAAGCTTCATCTGCTCAATTGTACCCGAATTGTCTCAAACATAAGGCTGAAAACCCTGAATACTAGTGCACTTAGGGTTCTGATTGGTTGGATGATCCATACAACTCATACAATCCATACAACATAATTTGGTTGTTCTCCTATTTATAGAGCCTATAGTGCCACAGAGACCTGATCCAAAAGTGATCTTTTTAAAAAAAAAAAAAAAAAAAGAAAAAGAAAAAGAAAAAAACACACAACATGTAGCCTTTGATAAACCTTCACATTATTATAGTAAATGAATGGTTTACTATAATGGTTAAATTAATGCTAAATTATGGTTCTTCTAACAGATTTGAAAGACTTCTCTGTTATTTCATGATTGGGATGCCTTGTGTGATATTAAATTTACAAATATGTAAAGGTAAAAGACATTTTAAACACAGGTAAAGTGTGCTTCACAACAATCTATATGCATGTTTCCGGATAAATAACATTACACTACTTGGAAAAAATTATTCTTGCCTGTCCAAGCTCACTATACTTACACTTTACCATGAAATCTCATCATTAAAGTACTTCCAATAATAACTATATATATATATATATATATATATATATATATATATATATATATATATATATATATATATATATATAATTTTTTTTTTTTTTTTGCATTAATGCGTAAATACTTTCCCATGAGTCATCCAATAAACATTATGAAAAATTTACATTTTAGTTGTGTCAGTAAACATCCTCATGCCTTAATCATAGATGTGAACACTAATTATGTATGTAACTCGGGTGCTATGAACACTGGATAACCACCAGGGATCCCTTGCCATTGGAAAAACAGACCCTGTATACACTCAGTGAGTAGGTGCAAATAACCAGAGTACTGGTGCGTAGTGTACTCATAGTACATCGCAGTCATGGCAAGACTCTGCGAAAGGTCTCAGCATGTGCACATACGCGCACTAGAGGATGTCCACGTGTTGAAACATTATAGGAGAGGTGATATAGAACTAGTAGTATTGTGTATTTGCTAATTCCACAAAACTAATCTGTTACTTTAACCCTTTTCCTCATTTAAGAACAAAATTCAGCCACTGTCAGCATAACCTTGTGAAAATGAGATATTGTTGTCTTATATTTGGTGAATGTTTAAATGCACATTTTCTTAGATCAATGTTGAAAAATGAAAAAAAAAAAGTTTATTTTTAAGACTAAGAAGGGCTAAAAGTAACCACAATAAGCCTTAAGTGAACTGATAAACAATACTGCATGCTCTTTTTTACTGCAATCTGGGATTTCTTTCAAGGTGTACTGATGTTATAATCTCTCTAAGATTCTCTTACTTATATGATGCTGTACGTATAGATACAAAGCTGGAAGCATGCGAGTGCAGTTGTGAGGCATATATTATATGGCATAACACATTTGTAATACTTGCATATAAATACAAGTGTGTTCTTTTCCCAATATACAGTCATGGAGACTGTATTCCATTACACACTAGCAAATGGCATTCCATACAATTAGGAGTCACGTAAATGTGAAAAATCATGGCATGGTACATGAGAATATTTTAAACCTGGAAAAGGGTTATGTTCTTAATAATGCAAGAAACAATATTTATACATGCATTGAAATTGTCGGTTTAATCTGTTTTGCTCTATTGCTAAGAGCCTGGTTATGATAACTATACTCGAAATGCAATCTATTCCCTAGATTGTTCCCACCCTTTTAAAGCTCTCATTGAGCTGAAGTCATTTGCTTGGGAAGGCAATATTTCACACCAGCCTGTGACAACTGCCTGCAGGAAGACAGGGCTTTGTCTTAGACATGAGTATACGATGGAGCTACGCAAACAACTCTCCTTCTCATCAGGAACGAGCCGCATGGAGCACTTTTAATCAAGACCCTCCTGCTTAACAATCTGTCCACCATGTGACCCCAGTCATATGTCACACACATACCCAAATATGTGCTCGCTCTCTCTCTGTCTCTGTCTCTCTCTCTCTCTCTCTCACACACACACACACACACACAAGCACACACACACACATTTGTGCCCATAGTACCATGGTGCAAGATGACATCACCTGTAATAAAGTCGTCAGCTGTCAAAAAAAGCAGAAAGGTCTTGCACTCATCAATAATTGCTCATGTGCAATTCATTTCAAATTCGTAAGCATGGCAGAGATATTTTGACACCACTTCACACTGTATTTTCCTAGAATTATTTTTAAGACAAACAATTCCAAGGAATCACTAAGGGCATGACTAGATATGGAGAAGAAAAATACCTACACAATTCCCACATAACTACTTCCAAGTAATTCTGAACTCCTACTACTATTAATTTGGAAAGTTTCCATGGAATCATGAGCTCAGATCTTAAGAATGCTTCTTGCATTAGATGCTTGACACTCACTTGATACTGCTGCAATATAATATCAGCAATTAAAAAATGACATAAAGATCGTAAAGGAAGTAAAGAAATAATACACCAAAAAATGATATGATACCTATTCAAATTTCAGATTTAAATGTTGTTTGTCACACATACAACCACACACAGTACAGCATGTAGTGAAATCCTTTTTACGACTGCCCATGACATAAAATAGGATTTACTTCAATGGAAGTGGGGGGAGGGTTTGTGCCCCTTATCCCCTTAACCATCTTCCACTGTTTTCACTGTGTTACTGATAGATTCCTACAGACCCTGCAGAGATAAGGGTACCTGAGTTCGTGACCCAATTGAAATGAGTGTCATGAGCTTAGCATAGTGAAACATGTAACAAACAATCATGTGCTCTGAATAATTAAATTAGTGTTTGGTCATTTACAGCAACAGTGTGGAACAACTAATTTTAGTAGCAGTCTGCTACATGTTTGACTTAATACTCAAATTCCTAGGATGCTTATTATAATTCAGCCAGCCCATGATTTGTCAGCATAATCTAGAAGTAGAAGACTGGAAACTTGCCTATGAACTAATGCCACACAGCAATAAATGAGTTACTATGAAATAGAGACTTTTTTTTTTTTTAGATGCCATAAAGATGACCAAATCATCACCCTGGTGGTACAAAGAAAACAATTTCAATTGTATATTCAGTTAGACTACTACAGTAAATGTACAAATCCTGAATACTCGGACACCCTACCTACATATGTATAGATTTTTGAAAACATAACTTTCAACAACCCTCCATTTAAAAAAAAACAACACTTGGACAGACAGCTCCTTTGAAAATATCTATACACAAAAACAGAAAATCGATTTGAAAACACTTGCCCAGCGATAATAAATTATAAACAGTCACCAAACACCTTGACAGTATGCAAACTGAACTGTAGAGCACACGACATGTGGAAAAACACCAATATGGCCAGACGTTCTGAAACCAAAACCAACATGAGGATTCATACATGTGGACTGACGATGAGGTGAAACTACTATGTACATGTGTATATACTGTGAAGTGTTCAGACAGGTTTTATCCAACATCTCCATTCAGATATGATAAAACAGAGACCTACTGTAGCACATGCATAACGCATACAAAAGCTCAGCTGGTTTGCACAGCTTTAAGCGTTCTCATACATAACATATGTACGTTTTTTCCCGTCCACAAGAAAACAACAAAAACACGAGTTAAAAAATGCTCTACCTTTTTAAAAGGTTTCATTTTCAGTGAGCCAAAACACGGTTTTCACATGGACAGGAGGTCAAAAATATCCGTCGGTGGTGACAGGACCTGAATATTCTAAATGCAAGTTTCCATCCTCTTAATGGATACCATGTTTGATGATGTAACTTCAAAACAGATCAGACCTAAAAGCTCTGTTCCAAATTAATAAACAAATCATTAATGAGAACTAATGCAAAAGGCTCAAAATAGATTAAGAATGGGATAAATAAAAGCACACTGTGTGATTTTGCTTGTTACACTCCATCCTGAGAGCAGAGGCACAGTGTTTCCTGTAGGTGCCATCCAGAGGAAGTCTGGAGCCTGCTACCGCTGCAGTTTAGCTTTCAGCAAGCACACAAACAGGTACGACCCCAGGTCTGAAGGACAGGCCACACACTATATAAAGATCAAACATGTCTATTGTCACATCCTGACTCAAGAATGGTCAGGGAAACTTGGTCATGTCAGAGACCCCATTTGAGGAAGTTTATTTCCTTATAGCCTAATAAATGAAATGTAACTGAATAAAGCAGAACAGCATCATTTTTTGACACATCATGTAGTCCACTATTCATAATCCTAGACCATGTCCACAAACTGGAGTGTAGATAACTTCAGGAGATATGTAAAGGGAATCGACACTTTCTGGTTTTCATCTGGCACCCTCAGATACAGCGCTGTTTCTGCGTTTTGTCTCAGGAACCACAGCAAATCCTTAGCTTGCCTGATGAAGCTGAACAAGGAAAACGTCTGTGAGGTGCAATGTTGTCTGTCAAAGCAGGAACTGGGAGGTGTTCGATGTTGACCTGCAGGGGTGAGACCTTCCCAGAGACCCTCTTCAAAACAAGAGTGCTGGGTCTGGACAAACTCGCTGACCTCCACCCAGACCCAGAGGCACACATTCTAACTCTGGATAAGAACCTATCTTCAGCAACAATCCCAGATATACACGACTGTACACAGGCATGCGCACACATGTGCAGACCTTCTGATCATTGGAAAACACGAAAGCGTGAAGATATTCTGCACTCAGTTTAGTTCGATATGATCAGTCTGGAATCCTGGGATGGATTATTCAAACAGAGGTGTTTGTGAAGTGATGTCAGAGAAAACAGCCAGGAGAGTGGGTGGCACCAACTAGCACTATTGCTGCAGGCTACTCTGGTTACACACGCTCACTGTTACTACACAAAACATGCTGGGGTTATTTTAAATGGTGGAATTTTATCTTAAATACTATGCTAGCTCTTCTCCAGCCATGCCATATAATCCATCCAATACTGTTCTGTTGACCTGTGCACGGTCCTGTGTATTTATTATATATATTTGCACCTTGTGATATATTTGTTCTTTCTATGTATTCCTGAGTTCCATGCTACTCAATTCTGCTTTGTACTAAGTTTGTATGTTTTTTTAGTTTAAACTACTTTTGACACTTTGATACATTTGAATTATATTGGATTTTAATATTTTATTTTATATTATATTTGAAATTATTAATAAAGTTTCCTACTTTACCCACAATCCCATTCAACGGCCTGCTGATGGAGTTAGTGGGATTTAGCTGCGCTTCATCTCTACATGAAGTGAAAGATGCAGCAGGGCTTTGGCCCTTTAGGGAGCTTTCACACTGGCAGTTTAGTCCAAAACAGAGCACAGTTTGCATGAAAAATTGGTAATGTGAAAGCTGTCATGTGGAGCGGAATTGGCATGTGTACACACACGTAGCATGAGTGGGATTTTGTGGGACACAGAAGAGGTCCACTACTGTGCATAATATCTGCTGAGCATAACAGCATCAAAATTATTATTTTTTTAAAAACCAAAAATATGGTGAGTCGCGTTGTGTTCTCCGTGCGCGTTAATAATGACTTAAGATGAACACAAATGCACAGGGTTCGATAGAATCAAGTGATTCTGAAACCAGATCAATGCTGCAGTCTGTAAAGCTCCCTCACATCCTCGTCTGTACACTCAGCTCAAACTGATCAGCTTCC